>NC_141245.1:4498133-4698133 GCF_054856555.1 Leptonotus elevatus
TAAACTTGAATAATTGCACTGAAAAAAAGTTTTTATTAATTTGAGTCATTGCATCGAAAAACGTAATCTGAATTGTACAATTTGAATTTATTTGTTTGGAATGGAAGTCTACCAAACTTGAAACTGAATTGAAATGTATTTCATTTTCTCTGAAACTGTATTAAATCCTCACTAAAAATGCAACTCTATATTTTCACTTTCAGTTTATTCAAAGCAAATTCAGTTCTCTAAATTCAGATTCAAATTAGGTCCAGGTACTTTAAGACCATTTCTCACTGAGCGGCGCAGGCTTGCGAGGGTGCACGCATGTCGCGAGTGTTACTTTTTCAGCAGGTTGTGTTCAATGTTGCAAAACGTTACAAAGACCATCACCAGACACTCCCAAACTCTCTTTACACTCTCAAACCGTTTTTCTTGTTGCGGTCGCCATCAAATTTTTAACATGTTCAAAAATTCTCTGCAACAAGAAAAACAGCTTGAGAGTATAAAGAGTGTTTGAGAGTGTGTGACAAGTGTTTTTGCACCGTTTTGCAAAATTGAACAAAACCTGCAAAAAAAGCAACACTCGCTACGTGTGTGCACCCTCGGAAGCCTGCGCTGCTCAGTGAGATACGGGCTTTAGGAATAGCAATCAATTTCAGATACACAGACCTTGTCTTCGTCCATTAAGCACCTTCGTTTTTGAGCATGTGACACAGGCTCTTCAGAAAAATGGAATCTTCTAATCAGCTTTTAACCTTGGTATAAGTCATCGGGTCAGGAAGGGATGAAATGGTGCTTCCTTTCGAAATTAGAAGTCTATTGTTAGTAAAATATCACAACAAGGCCCGGTAGTCAGTACCTCGCTCTTGTTTTTGTTTTGTTTTTCCCAACCTTGATCTCATTCTGCATTAAACTCCACGCCTTAGGCATTACTGACACCTATGGGTAGAAACAGCGCACAGCACATAAATATCCAGAAGGATCTTATCTCCAGTCTCTTAACTCGACACAGGACTTCAGATTACAGTAATTTCTGGACTATAAGATGCTACTTTTTTCACTTGCATTCGGTCAAGCAGAGTAAAACAAACCAAGTGAGCCCATATACATTAGGAGAGACAGAACGAGAGCGAGACTATTTGCGCCCTCATTATGGAAAAGAAAGTAGGAAACCGGTGCAGTAACATTAAAACACCTGCGGCTTACAGTCGGGTGCGGCTTTTATGTGTAACAAACTCAAGTATTCCCCAAATTTAGCTAGCGCGGCTTTATAGTCAGGTGCTCCTTATAGTCCAGAAATGACTGTAAATAGTTAATCCTCTGTTTCTGTCATTCCTTGATTATTTTAGTTTGAATGGACATATTTAGCTGAGTGTCTGTTCTGTTTGGGGCAGAATCTGATACTAGAATGACTTGATTACACTTGCCTTACCTAAGAAAATTGACACTTTTGTAAATTAATGTGGCAAAATGCATTTGAGAAAATAGCAGACTATTGTACTGTAATTACTGCAAACTTTATAAACAGGTGGTTGGTTAGGTGTAATAAGTATGAGGCAGCGTAATAAAGCCATTCTGGTATATTGATACGTAAAACACTTTTTTGCACACAGTCCCACTGTAATGTTCTTAACAGAATTTTTATAATATGAAATTTCTGATAAATAGTTCAGGAAATGAACTTCTATAGGTTGGCAGCGCTGTATTTTATGAGGAACTAAACTGTGGCATGCGAAGCACTGTTGCTGCCTGGGGCAAGCACACGCAGTTGATTTCCCTTGACAAACTTTGTTGTAAATTCAGCAATATTTCTTTCTTTTTTGTTTTCTTTAATGTTTATTAAGATACAATGTTACGCAGAGGTGTACATATAAATTTTAGCGACAAATGATACTATCTTTAGTCATGATGGAGAGTTGAGGAGTTCTTATTAGGACTCTGTGTAATGGGGGAGCATTATCTTTTCTTTTTCTTTTTATTATCAGCGTCATTAGATATTTTATCAGCATTGTATAAGTCAAAGAAATAAGAGGCCTTATTTATGATTGTTTGTAACATGGTCTGACTGGTGATTGTTTCAATGCTAGGTCATCTTGTAATTGTTCAACCATTTCCTCTTTCTGCGATAAGAATGGTTCAGCGGCCCAATGCAGGAAACTTGCAACATAACCCAATGAGCCCAGCCACCTCTCATAGTAAATATTTGCTTCCTGTATTGCCTGAAACAGGAAATCTGGTTGTACTCTCTCAAAGGTGGTTGAGACCTCTTGTTTGACATGGGACTGTTTTAAAGTGTGTCATGCACCTGAGAATAAAAATAGTTATCACGATACACATTATTTTGCAGGACTATTCTTCAGAATGAGGTACCATTAGATGTGGCTTGCAATTTGGGCTTACAGTATTCCTGCTGCAGTATGTAGTAGGCATGCAAAAGGTCAGACACACATTTTTTAAAAGGGGTTTGTGTATCCACACTGCAATGACATGTTGGCATACAAAACTCCTCATAACCTCCACTACGTGCTGTGTTATGACTGTTATTATATTTGTAACATACATTTATTTCTAGTGTTGTTCCGATAGCGGTGTCGGGAAAGGCCCCTATACTGCATAAAAAAACTGTGGTATCGGCATCGGCAAGTACTACCTATTAACATGCCGATACCATTATTTCTTACGCTAATATAGGACTTTAGATGCAGCATCTTGTGTCTTGCTCGTGCACAACATTCACTAATGTGTGATGTGTTCACTGCCTGCCGAGTTAAGATATCCTTTTGGCCCTTGAATTTTAAACCAATGGCAGGGCAGCTTTTCATGTTGACAAAAACAAAAACAAACTCGGTATTTGCGATGCCGATACCGCAAAACTAGGTATTGGAATCGATATCGGGGGCCAAAAAACACTAGCGGAACAACGCTAGTTATTTCCAACTCAGGCTTCCTCTTAGCGTTTTATAGGCTTTCCTTGACCACCCACCAGGCCATTACACGAAATACAGTGTAAGGTTAATTCCGTCCTGTTTTTAAAGAGGAAGTCAACCCCAAAATATTCTTTACAATAATATGTTCTATGCACCATAACTAGTCTAAATACTGCATTCTGATTAATAATGTGTTTGTGGAATATGAGTTCAGCAGCAAAATCCATTTGTTTTATCCATCTCAGGGGCGGCCATTTTGCTGCTTGATGTCGACTGAAAATGACATGGTTGCTTAGGGTTCAGGTAACGACCAATCACTGCTCAGCTTCGGAAAACAGGTGAGCCGTGATTGGTCGTAATACAAATGATAAGTATTTTGTTATAATATTGAGCCTAGCAAAGTGCCATTCAAAAGGTATTTAAAAACGCTTGCATGTGGCTCCCTTTAACTTGCAAACTAGGAGCATGTAGCTTAAAAAAGTTATGGTAAAGGCTGGTATAGTTCATATTGAAAGGAAAAAATATATACCTTAATCCATTAAGGCCTCAAGCGCCTGCCAAAACATGCCTCTAAAACCTTTGAGTGACATTAGAATCACCACCGAAAACATGAAGTTTTCCTGGAAATTCAACAATACTGTCAATGCGTAATTAATAATTGATATCTCAGCTCCTGAAGCAGATAGAAACATAATTCCAAAAACATTGGAGAGCTTACACCCGTGGCTTTCACAAAAAACTATGGTTATTGTTATAAACCTTCAATATATATTTAAAAAAATCATCAAACAACTGTGTTGCATTTGCGGGTATATTTACCTTCAACACTGAAGCACAGCTGTAATAACCTCGGGGAATCAAGTGGTAATTATTCGTCGTCTATTCCGTTTCAAAGCTGTTGAAATTTTCAACATCCTCATTGTCTACAAACATACGCATCTTAACAATATGTCACTGTCGACTGGTACCACTGTGTGCCGTCTATCACTGTCATTTATTTCATAACTCTCACAAATCTGCATATGCCAGAAATAAACTTGCTGATATGGTAGTGTGTGGTCAAGCATTGGCAAAGGAAGAACCCTAATGTGACTGACCTTGTTAGAGGTCTAAAACAGCTTTTTGTTGTTGTTGTAATGCATTTACAGATAGATTTGTGGACAGGATTATTGAGCAAAATAGAATTTGAAAACTCAAAATATGTTTTGATTTAGAAACCAGTTACTTAACAATTCAACACATTTTGACACTGAGCAGCATCTAGTAGTCCCTTGTTGAATCATTGTCTTGGTAGATACCAAAAGAAGATTTTGTCGCAATGAAAACCTCAAATTGCACTTGAGCCTGTTATGCAGGTGCAGTGCAACTGGTTCGACTACTTGTGATGTTCTTGTGTTTATCAAATAACTTTTATGATTCCGTTTATATTATGTTAACAGTGGCCATGGCAGCCCTGTTTGCCCAAAGCATACGTGCTGTGAAATTTAGCCAATCCCCCCCCAAACTCTTTATTCAAGTCGTGCTTAGTTTTCTCAGTCACCATTGATCATGATATCCGTGATGTGCTGTGGGGGTTTGTGTGGTTGCTGAGTCCTGGAAGCTCAAAACCACATGACAGTTCTTCCCACGCTCTGTCACAGATGCATGTATGTTCTCTCACAACCCGGTGGCATATCCTGTAGGCATCCCTTACGTTTTTCATATTGTAACCATGAACGAACATGTTTTACACATTCCTTCACCACTTAAACTAAAAAGGTTGTGAAAGCAATATCTGTCATTCTAAAGCTACATTTCCATTTTGTTACCGGTGTCCACGGCAGCCACGTTTCAGGGAAGTGGAGACCAAATTGGACAAAACAGGATGGTTGTAACTCGTGAGACAATACTGGTGTATGGAATGGGCAAATATGTCCGTTGTCAAAAAAATTTGGCACGATAGTGACGGTGCAGATGAGGAATTTAGTCGGCCGTGGTTAGAATTTGATGCATGCAACTGAACCTGACTGGGTGTGTTAGAATCTACCATAATTTGGAAACGGTCTTTAGTGTGAAGCGAAGCAGTAAACCTTCTTGAGGCTTCATGTGTGCTCACTTCCCCCCGCTGGCCAAACCCTTGATTCATTGCAGCTACAGAATTTGTATTTTTGCTGGGGTGCTCGGGACTTTTTACATTTTCTTTCGGGAAAACCCTTTCACATAGTACTGAGGAGGCAGCAAGCCCAAAGGGTTGGCCAAATGCACTTCTGACTATTACAGTACTGAATGGGATCATTTATGTTTAATTACGTTGAACTGTATTATGCTAATATATAAGAAGCAATTCTGTCGGCTACTACTACACTTCTAAATGAAATCCGATTGTTTCCTGAGAAGTTAAATTTGATAAAATAAATGTGGCTATAACTCCCAAACTTATTTGGAGTGCTTCAAAAACTTAACAGCTAACACTTGTTATATATATATTAATATATATATATATATATATATATATATATATACATATATATATAAGTTTGAAGAGATCCACTAAAATATTTTTTAAGCAGTCTTCTTGAATAAACAATCCTCATCAGAATTTGTGAACACAGGGGTTCATGACGTGTGTTTGAGAGTTCGACAGCAAAAGAGAAAAATAATTTCTTTTTTTCTGTTGTTATTCCAGGATCTTACGGCAGCAACTTGGCGAACAAACCCAATGTGTATGTGTCAAGCAGCGCTGGAGCCCGATGGAGGGAGGTTTGTTAAAATCTGACACCTACGTAAAAGAAACAAAGCATCTTGTACCGAACTAGAATGCAATATTGAACGGAACGTATATGAAATATTGAACGAAATTTGTCTTGAAAGTTAATGACACTTCACAACAGTAGATGGAGGTTGAAATAAAAAATAAAATAAAATAAAAATACTGCTTTATTGTATTTTATTTTAAATGTTTATTTTTATTATGGGTCTTATTTTTAGGCTTTAGCAGGTCCTCATTTTTTCACATGGGGAGACCATGGTGGTATCCTGATGGCTATCCCACAAGGAGGCTCCTGTACTCATCTCAAGTAAGTTCAACTTGTGCTTGCGTTATTAGGATGGAACAGGCAAAATCCATGGATGAGGAATTTCTGTTCACTAAAAATAAATAAATGATACCACAGAAACACAATAAAAATGGGTCTCTGCAGGTTCAGCACCAATGAGGGCGAGACATGGACCGAATTCCAGTTCTCTGACAGAGAGGTGTATGTTTACCAGTTACTGACGGAGCCTGGAGAGAAAAGCACCATCTTCACCATCTTTGGTTCCTACGCCCACCAGAGACATAGTTGGCTCATTCTGCAGGTCAACGCCTCTGATGTTTTGGGTAGGTTGGACTGTAAAGAGTTGGTTCAGAGGGATAGGGATTATTCAACTTTTTCAACATTTGATGTTTTAAGCTCTGAGCAACATCACTTCTCAACAGCTATTTATTATTTTTCTTTCTCACAATTCTCAGCAGGATTACGTATTTTGTTTTTTATTTTCTGAATTCACCACAGCAATCATTACAATATACAGCTTATTTTATAATCAACTACTTACATAATAGCTTATTCTCTACTGGTATTTAAAAGAAGATCTGAGTTATTAGCTACCATAGTAATAGTATAGTATTTATTTTTCCCAGGGGGAAATAAAATTGTTCAATTACACATTAGAATAAAGTTGAATTTGACACACAACTGTATTGCATCCCACTGAGGTTTTCTAAATAATGTGTCCCTCTCATGTCGCTAAATAAGGGAATCAAAATATTAGAATTGCAGTGCATCCTGAAAGTATTCACAGTGCTTCACTTTTTCCTCATTTTGTTGTTTTATAACCTTTTTCCAAAATGTTTATACTAATGATTTCCCCCCCCCCCCCCTCAGTATTATACACACAACACACCATAATAACAATGTTACATAGTTGTCTCCCACCCCCTACAGTTTCACAAGTAATTTTATTACAATAAATAATAAAATTTCTGAATCTGCTAAGATATTTCTTTTTTTCCAGCAGTTTTTGCTGTTAGAGCATCAAGTATTTTTTTCCAATCAGAGCAAATATACGATGTCTTAATTTGATTTGATGATGTGTCTTGAATTTTAGTTAGAGTTTAGTTTTGGCAATCTTCCGGGCACACTGCCTGTCATAGTAACAAGAATGGTTGACAATGGACCACCACCATTTTCTTTTGCCCAGGTGTTCCATGTTCTGAGGCTGACTACAAGCATTGGTCCCCTTCAGATGAACATGGTAATGAGTGTCTTTTGGGCAGGGAAATAACATTTAAAAGACGAACACCTCATGCGACATGTTTCAACGGCGAGGACTTTGACCGTCCTGTCACCATGTCGAACTGCTCCTGTTCCCGCCAGGACTATGAATGGTGAGAGCCCATGCATGTACACAACACTCATGATAAACCAACATCCAGAAATAGCAATCATGTTTCGGTGCAGAAATCCATTCTGTTTGGAGAATTAAAAGCAAGTCCTCAATTCTCTCATTCTCCTCAATTATTCTGTGAATACAAACTGACAAACATTTTTAAATCTATTGCATTTTTTAAAATCTGTTCAATAGGGTCCGAGCAGCAACTGCTGTGAGGTCCCTAGGTTATACAGGTTTGGGCCATACAGGCTTGGGGAGTAACGGAATACATGAACCGACGTTACGTATTACAAAAACAATGTACCGGTAACTGTATTCCGTTACAGTATAGGAAAAACCATGAGATTACAGGTACATTTATTTAAAAAAAAGAAGGGGATTATTTTGAGGGATTACAATTTTCTACGATGAGAGCGAGAGAGACAGACGCCGCCGCTGTTGTGTTCGTGTTGATGTCGTGTCTTCCACACCCGCACGTGGCCCGTTTAAAAAGCGTCACGGACGAAAAGAGGAAGTGGCGACCGGTATTCACTGTTTGGAAATTTGCTGAAGGACCGACTTATCTTTAACAAAGAAAATGTTTGAGCTGAGAGTCCTGCGGCATGCTACGCTGAGCTTCTTGCTAATCATAGGCATAATGTGAGTTACCATCCGAACAAATCTCCCTCCCACCAATTTACTATTTAAACGCCATACACAATAAACATGGCTAAACTCGTGACTGGAAGAAACGTTTTGCAGTTGATATCACACATGGTCATCCTCATATCATAATTAGTGAATGCATGTGTGTGGGTGAAATGTGCTACCATGGGAAATGTTGCTTTCAAAAGCATTATTTTCCCTTTCTCCCCATTCCAGCAACAACAGCTTTGTTAGCAAGCAAAGCTTTACTTTACCTCATTGGATTTCTATTATATTCTTATCTATCTATCTATCTATATATCTATCTATCTATCTATCTATCTATCTATCTATCTATCTATCTATCTATCTATCTATCTATCTATCTATCTATCTATCTATCTATCTATCTATCTATCTATCTACTTTAATATCATGGTACTTGGATTACGTTACTAACTGTATTTTTTTAGCAGGTGACTTCTAACTGTAACAGAATACATTTTAAAAGTAACCCTCCCATCCCTGGTGCCATAAATTATGATGTCAGAATAAGTGATCATTGTTCACATTGTGTTACACAAAGATAATCATTCTGCTTTCATGGGGGACTACAAATATCAAATACTGCTGAGAAGCTGAAATTCCAAGCATTTGTACACTGTTGAATTTAAAAAGGTGTTGAGCAATGCTAGTATTTGTGTGCATTTCATGAAACCCTGACTGTGAATGGTATGATAAACTATGTCTTCTCGGCCATGTGCTCTGTAAAGCCATGGGAAACCTTCCATTGCAACTATGATAATGAGTCAGTTTCTAATTGCATGCTAAAAAGAGGGCTCATGGTAAGCAAGCTTGTTTCATGTCGTCTTCCTCCTTGCAGTGACTACGGCTTCAGGCTGAGTGAAGACTTGTCCCTGCAAGTGTGTGTTCCCGACCCAGAGTTTTCAGGTGACCTCAATGCTCCTCCAGTTCCTTGTCCTGTTGGCACCACTTACCGCCACAGCAAAGGGTGAGCTGCTTTTATTCGGCTTTGCCGTGTAGAATTGCAACTCGAGATTCATGTCTGTTGAATTATTAGCATTTCCTCAGCATTTGAAGCATTAGTGATTGTTTCATGTTCACATAAATGTTCTTAATTCTAAGGTACAGTATTTTATTTTATATAGATTTACAGTATCTTATTTTTGCCCTTTTTTATTTTGTATGGATTTACACTAAGTATCCTTTCTTCTTTCTTTGCCAAGAGCACCACCAAGTGTCAGACTACTGAAAATTCTTAGCTGTTCTCTGTCCTGCCACAGATACAGGAAAGTACCTGGGGACAGTTGCAGTGGAGGCGATGTGGAAGCCCGACTGGATGGAGAGATGCTACCTTGTCCTGTTAGAGGTAATTGAAACTTCCATTCGACTTGTTATAATAAATTACATTGTCCTGTACTTGGCTGGTGACCACTTGTACACCGCTTCTTGCCTAATATCAGCAAGGCTAGGCTGTAGCTCAGGGGTCAACATCGTAGTACCCATGGACACCAGGCAAGCCCCCAAGGGCCACGAGTAGCCCGCAAGCCTGATCTTAAAAATAGCTCACCAGTTTTGGGACATAGTTGTTTTCTAAGAATGTTGTGGAAGTGATTGTTTCAAAATGTGAACACTGGCAGAGACTTCTAAAATTTGTGTAGCCTACTGATGTATATCCATTTGTTATGAAAAATCTTCTTCTGTCTTCTCATGAATTAATATAATTTTGATATTATTAAAGGTAATTTCGAGCAAATGTGTTATTCCAAAAGTGTGTATCAAATTTGTATCCCTTTATGTTAATCAGTACCCTTGAAGTAGCTCTCAGTTTCAAAAATGTTGGTGACCCTGCTCTATCTCATTCACGACCCTATTGAGGACAAGTGGTTTAGAAAATGGATTACATTACCACAAGATAGGATGAACATTGGATGTCCTAATAGTTGTGATGTTAGATCTGTCTTGTATCTCATTAGTGAGGCTAGGTAAAATGTAAAAAATAAATAAATATTAGACCATTTCATGTGGTCAAATAAGTCCAGATTGACTTTGCAGGGCGTTAGTCAGTCATTTAAAATATTTTGGCTTACGGTATTAGGCAGTGATCAATTTCCTCTGTCCATCTTTTACTTCCCATTAAGCCACATATTTGATCTTCTTACAGAGAGTAATGAGTTCATCTTGTATGCTGTGAGAAACTCGATCCATCGCTATGACCTGGCCACTGGTACTGACCAGGTCCTCCCTCTAGTGGGCCTAAAGGAGGCCGTGGCTCTGGACTTTGACTATGACAAGAACTGCCTCTACTGGGCTGACATCTTGCTGGATACCATACAGGTTTGAGAGTCCTTCCTCCATGACAAATTGAACAGTAACTACTGTGACAACATAGAATTAGGGCTTTTACAGGGTTTCTACGTGTCACAATTCTCAATGATCTTCTTCAAACTTGTAGGGATTATTCTCCTATATCTAAGCAAGAGACCTACTAGTTTTGAATGATATCCATACTCTCCCTATCTATTTTACTTGAGCCAAAATCTCTGATGTAGCTGAAGTCACATGAGTGATCACTTTGTCGGGTCTTACGATTATCAAGTTTACAGTGTTTCAAACTGAAATGAAAGGTTTACCATTGTGAGTGCATGGAGCTGCAAAAGCTTCGATATAAGTCTTCAGAGTCATGTGACACATTGTTGTCTTTTCTCATGTTGATTTATTTTAAGACAGCTTTAAAAAATATATATTTTGATGTTTTAGGTTAACCATTACCAACTGTATCTTCTATTGCAGCGTCTCTGTCTAAATGGCAGCACAGGTCAGGAGGTTATAGTCAGGAGAGACCTGCAGAACGTGGAGGCCTTGACTTTTGACCCCATTAGCAGATTGCTTTACTGGGTTGATGCTGGTGCACAGAAAATTGAGGTAATGTATTATTTGAAAATTAGATGGTAGGAATAATCGGAGAATGTATACGGATTCACAGCCCGTTAGCGAAAAGAAACCAGGAGGCGACATGAATGTATTTTGCGAACACCATTTATACATACAGTAAGTTGCGTGTTTTCTTTACATATGTTGCAAGCTAAAATGTAATTTCTAATTTTCCCTCACACACTTGTAAAAAAATAAATAAAAATAACAATTGCTGGTTTGTGTATGTTTAAGGTTTCCAATCCTGATGGGGATTTCCGTCACACCCTCCTTAATGCCTCTATCCTGGAACATCCGCGAGCTCTTGTTCTTCTGCCTGAACAGGGGTAAACTCCTTACATTAAACACACATGCGCACACGAATCAAACATCCCTTTATTTCTAAGGCCAAAATCAATATTTGAAAAAAAATATCAAAGCAACACCATAAAGGAAAACAAAAAAATCAAACTAGTATAGGTCATTTAGGTGGAGTTTTTTGGAAACAAAACTCAAAAAGTCATCAAAAGAATCAATTTATTTACAGTATGTACACGGATTTTTAAAATATTGGAAATTAAACAATACATTTTTGTGCACATAAAAACTTTCTGATGTAAATCATAAATGTAAAGGGAGTAGTATACTTGATCATAAGTCTGTTTGTGATACAATATCACAATATGAAGCCACGATACGATAATTATCACTATATTGTGGGGAGGTTGGCAATATTAAAAAAAGGTCACAATATTGTAAAAAAAAAAAAAGAGCTCATACTAAAAAAAAAGCACAATATTGTGCTTTTGTACATAACGGCAATGCATATAAACCACCTACAATCTCTAATAACACTTAATATTGAGGCACTTACTTGCTAATACAAGCACACATATTGACTCGGTTCACAAGTATATTACGTTCCCCTTCATCTGACGATTAGCATGGATTTTAAACATAGAAGGGTGAAAACATCCCTTATGAAAATTAAACTGCACTAAAAAAAACTTTTTTTTTAACAGATGTGACATGACAATGGCGATATTGTGGCAGTTTTAATATCGCAATATCACGATATTACGGTTATCGTTACATCCCTAATACAAACTATATAACAGTACATTAGAACCTTAAGTTACGAATGTCTCTTTATAACAATGATTTGGGTTAATGCTGAAAATTTTCATCTGGGAACTATTTTTGAGTGGCCTTGGCTCAGGAGATAGATAGGTTGGTTAGTAATCAGAGGATGCTGTTCGAATCCCGCTCACTCCAAGTTGTGTGTCGTTGTGTCCTTGGGTTAGATATTTCACACAAAGTAGAACCTCAAGTTAGGAATTTAAGTGACTCGTTTGATTGCAGTGGTTGCCTCACAATATTAAGTTAAAGGTCCCATCTATTTTGTCCAGGCCTGTTTCATAGTTTAAAATATATATATATATAATTCTGTTGAACCACAATTCAAAAGCAGTGTCTGACTTTCATTGGTTAATTTTCATGACTTTTGTCAGATTCAAATTATTTCTGTGACCATTTTTGTCAGATTCAAATGATTTCTGTGACCACTGTGTTTTTTCCCAATTAACAGCGTACCAACAAGTGTGTGTATATACTTATTTATATACATCTGTGTTGTTTTTATTCAATACCTTATATTTAATTCATAATGTATTGTCCCACAGACTGATGTTCTGGACTGACTGGGGAGACAGAGCAGCAGGTATTTACCGAAGCTCCATGGATGGAACCAGTGTGTCCTCAATTGCCTCAGAAGGCGTCCGCTGGCCAAATGGAATTACAGCTGATGATCACTGGCTGTACTGGACTGAAGCTTTCAGCGACCGCATTGAAAGGGCCGACTTCACTGGAGGCCAACGACACATTCTCTTTGAGGGGCTACCCCACCCATATGCCATCGCTGTTTTCAAGGTGAGTGCTTCTAATTTTAAATAGTTTGAATTTACCATTTGCCTTTTGAGATGTTCATAAACTTGCTTGCAGAATGACTTGTATTGGGACGACTGGTCAAGAATGGGGATCTTCAAAGCGCCGAAAACTGGTACTCAGAGTAATGAGCTAATTGTTGGCAGACTGACTGGTGTCATGGACCTTAAGATTTTTTATAAAGGCAAGAACAGAGGTGAGAAAAGTGTCTGAGAAACACACACATGAGTGGATGATTTGGAATAATACATTACGTAGTTGCATGTGTACTAAATTCATGTAAATAACTGAATTCCTTTGAGGTTCAGACGTCTAATAAGTTAAACATAGATAGTCGTGTACCTGTCGAACCTACTGATGGTATTAACCACCTAAAATACTGCAAACTTCAAGATGCACAATATGTCTTCAATTATCTACCAGGTCACAACGCCTGTGCTGACCTGCCATGCAGCTTACTGTGTCTGCCTCAGCCTGGCTCTAGACACACCTGCATCTGTCCAGAAGGCACCCCAACTACCACCTTGCCTGATGGACAGGTGCAGTGTCAGTGCCCTACAGGATACCAACTCCAAAACAACACCTGTGTTAAGACTGGTGAGACTGTGTTTTATAAAATCACCCTGTGCTGCAATTGGCCCATAAATGTAGCCATTAAAAATGGCCAGTGTCTACTTGGCTCAGTTTTGGTTGTGTGTGACTGTGCCTGTCATTGTCAGAGGTGAGCTGTTCTGCCAACCAGTACCGCTGCTCAAATGGCCGCTGTATTAGTAGTATCTGGAAGTGTGACAGTGACAACGACTGCGGAGACATGAGTGATGAACAGGAGTGTCGTAAGTACACAGCGTTATCTTCCAATAAAAACTTAGCTTCCCACAAACTGTTCTTGTTGGTATCTTCAGCAACTACAACCTGTGACCCGACCAACCAGTTCCGCTGCGTCTCCTCCGGTTCTTGCATTCCTTTGGCTTTCCAATGTGACCACGAAGATGACTGTGGAGACAACAGTGATGAAGAGCATTGTGGTAAGTCTTCAGTCACATG
Source organism: Leptonotus elevatus (assembly GCF_054856555.1). Lineage (NCBI taxonomy): Eukaryota > Metazoa > Chordata > Actinopteri > Syngnathiformes > Syngnathidae > Leptonotus > Leptonotus elevatus. The sequence goes on from NC_141245.1 coordinate 4,512,002, forward strand.
TTTTATCCACCTTACTGTAATTTTTTTTGGTATCATTTACTTGAAAAATCCTAGCAAAGTTTTTTCACGTAGTAAATTTTACAAGGAGATTATTGAGTACATTTTAATAGATTATTTAAAAAAAAGAAGTTACTCAAGCCTTGAGGAACAAACTCATGACCTTCAGCTTGGAAGACGGCCACTCCACTACCTGAGACAAACTACTCCTGCCGTGTGGAATCGTCGTACCTCCAGGAGCATATTTTGTCTCATTTTGGACACACCAGCAATGCAGGCAAAACAAGATTGGCTCAGGCGGTAGAGTTGCTGTCTCCCAAGCTGAAGGTCATAAGTTTGTTTCTCAATGCTTGAATTTTTTTTTTTAAATAAATTTGTCAAATGCACTCAATACACTCCTTATTAAATTTACTTAGAATTTCTCAGTGAAAAATTAGAAATTTTCACATAAATGTTCCTCATTATTACTATGTTACTATGGTTTTCAATATTTCATTGAACACCAGCTGGTTGGAGAGATGCGGTATGTTGAGATTAACAGTGTACCTTTCCCAGGTGACTTTTTGCGAGGCAGCTTACACACTGGACAAAGGCTGTGCAATTAATCGAGATTCAATTACAATTTCAATTATTACACTCCACAATTACAAAATCGTCATAATCGTAAACAAAAATAAAAGACTATTAATACTAATTTGAGTTGTTTAAGTTTATATATTTGCACTTAAAAAAAATGACTACAGTCATTTCTGGACTTTACACCGCTACTTTTTTCACATGCATTTGACCCAGCGGCTAATACAAAGGTGCGGCTCACAAGATCACAAGGAGGCGCACTATAAAATAAGTGCAAAATCGTCAGGCAGAGCAAAACAAACCAAGCTAGCCCAAATACAGTAGGAGAGACAGAACAAGAGCGAGACAATTTGCGCCCTCATTATGAAAAATAAAGTAGCGGGAACCCTTATATACTGGTGCGGTAACACCTGCGGTTTACAATCGGGTGCGGCTTATATGTGTAACAAACTTGAGTATTCACCAAATTTAGCTAGCGCCTTAAAGTCTAGAAATTACTGTAATTTAATAAATCTTGTTTGGTCCAAAATGGACTTGCATAATTATAGTGTTTCAAATAAATTTATGTGTCTTAATATGTTTTCCATGTTTAAACATTTTCTTGTTTTGCACCAAAAAACTAATGATTGTCCTAATCGTAGGAGGCTTTCGCATCATGCTTTGTTGCTGTCATTAGTAGCACTTGTGATTGTTTTGCCTCTTTTATGTGTTATTTTAGTACAGACAGGGTTTAATATAGTTATATTGTTTATTGTTTCCATTCGTGGATTAAAGTTTTGCTACTTTTGATATTAAATTAATGTAACTAGGTGACACCCTAAGTAACAAAGGCAGGCAGTCAGCGCTATATATAATGGCCTCTAATGGTGATTGTAGTTACAGTTCATTGACAATGAGACAGTCAACATAAGATGCCATGGATACTCTTTATTTACGGGCTGATTATGTGTGGGCTGCTAGCTGCGTGATTTTGAAACAATGTGTGGGCTCCTGCCTGCCGATTTGCGGCCCAAAATATAGGATGGCCCACCGGGAATTGTCCCGGCCATCCAGACTTCCCCTTTGGTTGATTATTGATTTTTAGTTTGATTGTTGTTATATGACTCAGATTCTCACGTGTGTGGAGCTGGGGAGTTTACATGTGCACGCGGTGTTTGCATCCGTGATGCCTGGCGTTGTGATGGAGACAATGACTGCAGAGACTGGTCTGATGAGGCAAACTGTACAGGTAAGGGTAAAAAAATAAATAAATAATAATTTAGTGATAAGATCCCACTGATTAAAGTCTCACTTTTGCACAATTACAATATAAGTAATATTGTATCTTTCTAGCTGCCCAGCATACATGTGAATCCAGTAGTTTCCAGTGTCACACGGGCCACTGCATACCGCAGCGCTGGACGTGCGACGGTGACAATGACTGCCAGGACAGCTCAGATGAAGACCCTCATTACTGTGGTAACATGAAGCACTTACTAACATGTGTTCTGTACATCACACAACACTGTGCCACCTGTCATCATGTTGCCAGATATCTGTTGCATCAGTTAAGCAAGGCCACACTTGACGTATTACTATCATCAGCATGGCATTGTATACAGTCATTCACATGCTCCACACAAGGTGACGTGATATTCTTCATGCTATACAGTTTTTCACTGGGATATTATTGGATTTATCCATCCATCCATTATCCAATAAGCTAATAATAAATTAATAATATACTACAGCCAAGTATTCTATTCAGCCCTGCCTGTAAGATAAATATTGGCATTATTATCTATTTGGCAATAACGGCCATCTATATTTACACTTAAGGAGATCCCAATTAGCGGCTAAAGTGCATGTTTGCTGTGACAGATTGTGGGTGCTACCAGTGTCCGTGTTGAATCTGATTTGCTAAAATACCAAATAGCAGGCGATAAATTGCATTTTTACTCACTCTAGCAGATTGCACGACACATTGCACGAGCTGTTGGCAAGAGGTCTAAAAGTGGTGGAGACCACTGTACCGTATTTAAAAGAATCTTTTGCGCTTAAGATAGCTGTAAGGGAGACCTCATAAGTCACAATTTGGCAAATTCCATATTTTTCAAAAATCTATACTTTTGGTCAGTTCACACATGTGGGTGGCATTTTTACGAATTATTGATAAATTTAAAGTGTTGAAAATGGCTCGCTCTCTTTGATGATGCAGTGTTAATTGTAAACAATCGTGCCGTTTTTGGGGTCTCCTGAAAATTTTGGAGGTACAGTGTTCCCTCGTTTTCTTCTGTGGGTAGGTTCTAAAAAATACCCGCAATAAATGAAATCTGCCAAGTAGTTAGCTTTATGTTTTACATTTGTAATAAATGTTTTAGGGCTCCAAGCACAGTTTATGTACTTTTCTCATCAAGGCATTTACATGTTCTCCAATTTCTCTCTTGTTTAAACATTCTCAATGTTCAAACATTCATAGATTTTATAAAATAGGTACATTACAAATACAATTTTTTTTTTTACTGTAATGTACCTATTTTATAAAATGCATGCAAAATTGCACACAAAAAATTCTCGAAACAGCGAGGCTGCGTTATAGCGATCTGATATGGGTTTGGTTATAGGTGACTTTGCATGACTTCTTCTTGTAACTGACTCCAAGTAAGCCCTTAGATTCGGGGTCACCCACTCCGGTCCTCAAGGCACCCTATCCTGCATGTTGTATGTTTCCCTCCTCCAACACAACTAATTAAAATGATTAGGATTGCTATTAGATTCCTGGAGAGCTTGCGCATGAACTGATCATTGGAATCTGGTGTGTTGGAGGGGGGGACAACTAAAACATGCAAGATAGGGACCCTCGAGGACTGGAGTTGGTTTCCCCTGCTTTAGATCATTCAAAAGCTTCAAACTTTTATTGGTGAATAAACAATGTGTTGCGATAATTTTTGTCAACTTTTCAAAACATTTTACACAAGTGGCAAAGTTCTCCCTTGCTGCCTTTCATTTTGCATGTGTTACGCTGGTATTGGTTTGCATGCTGGTTTACACCTACATTTAAAACCACAAAATCAACAGCGTAATTTTTTTACGCATGAAAAATCTAATTGTATCAAATTGTTTACATATTGCACATGCTAAATTAATCAATTTGTTTATGCTCCTCCCACATGTGACAAAATAAACTGTATGGCAATTTAGCACATCTGGTTAGAGATCAGCTTTCACATCTGTTTGTGTGCCAATCAAGTTTGTGCTCGTTTTTGCATGCACATCTTTAGTAAATCAGGCCAATATAAGAGGCGGGATACACCCTAAACTATTAGCGTACAGATAATGAAGCTTACCTGCCTATGTTTGTGTGTCATCGCCACAATCATGAATAAGCATAGCTCTTTCATCAATGTTTACTATTTGTATTGTTGTATTATTTTCCAGAGGGAACTAAATGCAAAGGCTTCCTCTGTTCCAATGACACATGCTTGCCAGGCACTTCCCATTGTAATGGCATTAAGGATTGTCTGGATGGCGCTGATGAGGACTACTGTGGTGAGCATGGTTACCGTAGAAATTCTGACAGTGATACTCACACAAGTTTGTTAAGCACATCGTACCTTATTAAAAAATGTTACTTGGAATTTTTGCCCACAGACCCATTGTGTACTCGCTACATGGAATTTGTATGCAAGAACCGAGCCCAGTGTCTCTTTCAGTCCTTGGTATGTGATGGTGTCAAACACTGTGAAGATGGCTCTGATGAGGATCCAGATTATGCCAAATGTGGTAAGGTTACAAGTTTACTTCTTTTAAATTGAAATGATGTATAAAATGAGATTTAAATTAGATAACTGCATATGTGTTGAAATGCAATTGGTCAATTAATTTCTTATGTTTTTACTTGTGTTATTATGACCATCATGTTCAGAAAAGCTGCGAGAAGACCGTGCCGGTCAAAATAGACTGGTTTTATACTGTAGGGCCAAGTGCGCAATTCTGGCATATTGACTATGTCCGCTTTTTGACAGTTTATTTACATGTTCGTTGAAGTTCACATTTACTGTGTCACTGAGTCACAATCTGCAGGCATAGATAATTATTTTGCTTATTTAATAACTGACACACTTCTAATGTACCATATCATCACCCTGTTAAAATAATGGCCTAAGTCATATTTGGACAATCATCCAGTTTTTACCTTAAACATCTCCTTAGGATGCTGGCCACCCACCTCTGCTAAAATTGTATACATCCTTCGTTAAACGCATCATTCAGTTCCATCCCTGAAATTAAATTATGTGTATACAGTGTGATTATACGACGGTTGGCTTAAAAGTTCATAGCCTGACCCGGAAGGACTTATGCTACACTGATGAAACTAGATATGCATTAAATTCAATCCTGTGCGACAATCACAGTATAGTTTATTTTCAGATTTACTCATGCTGATGTGGTTTTTCGAGACTGTCGGTAGTTGCAATGGCTGCTGTGAGAGACTGTGGCTTTGAATAGGTTGATCATCCCCCATTTTCTCTGAATTTGGCACCGTCTGACTTTTTTCTTAAAGCCACAGTCTCTCACTGCAGCCATTGCAACCACAGACTTGTGTGCAGGAGCGTTGTCTTGGTGAAACAGGACCCCCTTAATACCACTTTTCAAAGTCGACCACATCAGCATTAGTAAATCTGGGGGAAAAAATGGTGTTAGTGTCACCAAGGACTGAATTTAATGCATGTCAAGTTTCATCAGTGGCATAAGTCCTTTTGGGTCAGGCTATGAACTTTTCAGCCCTCCATCGTACATTACTGATTGGTGTTAAGCTTGCATTGCCAGGCCCTCTTGCTGAGTATCAGTGACTTCTAAATGAAGGGGCAGTAAACATATGTATGCTGTTATAGTTCCAAAGGGGTGACCAACTGAATATTTTCTCCATATTGCACTTCCTATGATGCAGTGTCAATCTTGTGTGCATTTGTCTATATAATAAATATACGCTATGTTCTACATAACTATTTAATCAGCTGACACATGTTTTGCTTGTTTTGTCAGCCACTCCATCAGAATTTGGAAAAGTGTGTGATGCATACACCTTCCAGTGTGCCAACGGAGTCTGTGTGAGCTTGGAGTGGAAATGTGATGGCATGGACGACTGTGGTGACTACTCTGATGAAGCCAACTGTGGTGAGGGGGATTTAACTGGTGTACTCCTCTGACAATAACTTGGAACACAACCAAGGTTAATTTAGTTAACAAAAAACAACGAAAAAACTAAAACTAAAAATCTATTTCGTCAACGAAATAAAAATGCTTTTTGAAAAATGAAAACTAACTGAAATTACATTTTACGTTTACAAAACTAACTAAAACTAACTATAGTTATGGGGAAATGTTATTATATGAAAATTAATTTAACGCATGAACTTTTGGGGATGATTTTAAATATGATTTGAAGTATATTTATTTAACCGGAATAATGACATTTGAAAGTGTGTCACACAGAAGTGACGTCATCTAGCAACAGTCAATAGAAAAGCACCTTCAGATGAAATCGCTCCTAGGCGACAATTTTGCATGCTTGACTTTTGGCTCCAATAGCTTGGCTTGCCTGCTCAGGCAAAATGCAACGCTAGGTAAGAAATTTGTTACTTTTTTCGTTTTACCATGGTGTTTATTGAATATTGCACGCAAGTAATACAGTTTTAAAAAACTAACACAAAAAAGCCGAAAACTAATACTGAAACTAACTAAAACTAAACATTTTTTAAATAACTAAAACTAACTAAAACTAAACTAAAACACATTTTTTTTTAAATAACTAAAACTAATAACTAACAGAACCACCTTGAAAACGAATTAAAAACAACTAAATTCAAAAAACAAAACTCCAAAACTAAATAAAAACTAACTAAAATGAAAATTCCAAAACTATAATAATCCTGAACACAACACACAAAGACAATTGTATCAGATGCGAGTCCTAACAGTGTTCCTGTTTTTTGTGTGTGTGTTTTTTGAGTAGCACAAGGCCCACTTTCTCGGTTTTCTTGTGTGTTGCAGCTGCTCCCACTGAGGTTCCTGGCTGCTCAAGATATTTCCAGTTTGAGTGTAAAAGTGGACGCTGCATCCCGACGTGGTGGAAGTGTGATGATGAAAACGACTGTGGCGACTGGTCTGACGAATCTAATTGCACAGGTACACGTGCCGCTATTTTTATATTCTACATTATTCCCAAATACCCAAAGGGCTTGACGATATGGCCTTAAAATCAAATATATATAAAATATAATAATAATAACATAAAATCTTTCAGATTTGTTTCCCAAAAATCAGATTTACTATGATAATTTTTTAATCTTCAAAAGGAAGACAAAAATGACACAATCTGTAATACTTTTAAATAAACATTTTAAATGCTCGACTATTTCACATCATTAATTTAACTAACATATTCCCTTTGGTATTAATATGTAATAAAAAAAACTGTGACTTGAATACAACAATTAACCTTGTACCTTGAAAATGTATAGTTTAAACAAATTTTTGCCAAGGAGACTAAGTCCATTAACATTAGGCATTAAGATTTCCATGTTACAATGCCATCCCCTACACTGAAAACCTCTCTAATGGAAAACTTTTTAAAAGGTTAAAGAGGTATTTCCAGTCTATATTTATTCAACCGTGGGAAATATATTTTATTCTATTAACACCGTTTAACTAAGTCAACATCCTGATCAGGGACTGCTTTTGCAACAATGGACACCATTTTTCTTTGGCATTGTGCAATGCGATCGACTCCTTAACTGCCTTCCATCAGGCTAGTCCAGGGGGCCCTTTCCTGATTTTTGGGGGAAAAAATATGCCTGACACAACTTGAATTGAGCAATTGTAATGATTCATCGCCCAGGCCCTTGTCAAATCAGACAGACATGAGTAACAGTATCAGCACTGGAGTTAAGCAATATCCAACTTCTTCCACGTCAAATCTCCTTGGCTACAGCAGGGGTGCCCACACTTTTTCTGCATGCAAGCTACTTATTAAATGACCAAGTCAAAATGATCTACATCAGTCATGTTGGAACAGTACTTAGACTTACTGTTTTTTTGTTTTCAATCAATGGCCCGAAAATGCCGCTCCACATTTCATTTTTTTTTCCGGCCAACAAGTGCGCTGGACGGACCGATTGGTGTGATGCACCGGTCAGTGGGCCACCCTGGTTCTCACCACCACCCTACCGACCTATCAGCAAGTGTAACATGCCATCAAAGGGCCTCCGCAAGCAGGCCTAGTACCGGTGTTCGGGTGAACAGCTTCTCCAGCTCGCGGGATCTTTTCCACCACTGGGGAGACCGCACTGCATGCCTGAGCGCATCATCTAGAGCAAATTAGTTGATGTTTTCCTACGAAGATAACTTTTTTTCTTTATGAGTAGTACTACTAAACTTGTTATCAAGTCATTTTGTTGCTGACATGGTTACCACTGATTAGTTTGTCTAATTTAACAGCAAAACATCTCAGTGTATTCATTTATTTGGACATGAACATTCAGTTAGTATAGATTAAACAAAGAAAATCTCCATCCTGCAGGTGGAGCAGTTCCTCACACTGTGGCCCCTGGGCCATCGACCTGCGCCCCCAACCGCTTCCACTGTGGCACTGGAGCTTGTATCATCAACACTTGGGTTTGCGACGGCTATGCTGACTGTCCTGACGGCAGTGATGAGCTGGGATGTCCCACAGGTACCACGTGTGTTAATCTGTGTAGCCCCTTTTCAAAAGAAATTTTAGTTTATGTATTCGATATCTATAAATCACTAAAAATAACACAAAGTTTTTTCTTTTTTTCTTTTTCTACGTGCAGTTAACGACTCTGTGACACAGACGCCAATTTCCACCCAGGCCCCCTCCGCCCATGGTTACTGCAGTCAGGGTCAGTTTCGGTGTCGCCAGCCGCATCACTGCATCCCAGAATGGCAGCATTGTGATGGCAAGATCCACTGTCGAGATGCCTCTGATGAAGCCCATTGTCGTGAGTCTCTTTGTACCACTGTGCTACCATAACACCCCTTACCTTGAACAATGGCTTACTAGCTTAGTCATGCTGCAGTGCTTTACTCAATTTATCCTATCCTTTAACAACAGAGGACAATAAAGGATAGGATAAATTGAGTAAAGTTCACGGCAGCATGACTAAGCTAGTAAGGCATTGCTCAAAGTAAGTCTGAGCCAGTCAAAAGAAAAAGGAAATTAAGTTTTGTAGTAAAAGAAAGAAGAAGAAGAAGCAGCCATGTCAACAATTGTGTGATGTGCTAGTTTGCCACGCCTCTCACAATAACAAACTATTCTAAGTTAATTTTTGTTTACAATACAGCAGTAATAATCGTAATCGATCGCCTTAATGCTTGGAAGATGTCGTACCATGAGATTTTTGATTTCTTTGAATCCCTACTGTATCATCCTGCAAAATTGTTCTGTTCTAAAATAGGGAATCTCTGCAATACGGCGTGATTAGATGCATGTCGCTCACTCTTTTCACAGCCACTCGTGGGCCATTGTTCTGTGTGAACGGAACCCGCTGTGCTGATGGTGAAACGTGTGTGTTGGACGAAGAGCGATGTGACGGCTTTTTAGACTGTTCCGACCACAGCGACGAGGACAACTGCACATGTGAGTTCATGCTGAAGTTCATTCGGTATATGTGTGAAAGGATAACAGTAAATGTATTTTTTGGTGATCATTGTATAACTCTTTTAAAAGAATATCACCATGTAAACTACTAATGCCAGTTTATTTTATTACCTTGTCACTCAAGAATAAAGATAATATGTGTTTAGTTGTCATTTTAGGCTATGTGTGGCATTCAGGTGAGTTAAGCAACAAATATCTGTCAATCACAATTAAACATCAGGCTCCTCAGCTAACAATCACAATGAAGATCAAATCTAGGTTATTTCTCATCCATAAACTACAATATAAACAATCTACTTCATCATTAATATATTAACAGTGCATCATGATTACAGTTGAACACAAACTGAGGTAGACTCTCTTTCCTTCCAGCGGATACCCTGGCCTATAAAGTCCAGAACCTTCAATGGAGTCCAGACTTCTTGGGTGCCATCACTCTTACATGGTCTCATCCTAAAAATCTTCCCCTGAATTCCTGCTACTACCTCATCTACTACAGGTGTGTACAACTGCAGTTGTTATTTTTTTCCTTTTTTTTTTTTTAAATGTATTTTAATTTTTTTTTTCAAACTCATTCAATCCCAAAGATGTATTTAGACTTTTGGTCTCAGGTACTTGTGTATATACACTATACAGTGGCTGAAATAAGTATAACATTTTTATCACTAAATTATTACAATGACCGCTACAAGATGCTACCTGTATGAAGAAACTAGCTGCATGCATTGCTCTGGTGTGATTTTCCCATTCCTCCAAACAAGCAGTCTTCAAATCTCGAAGTTCCGTGAGCTTTTCTTATGGATATCGAGTTTCAGCTCTTTCCATAGATTTCCGATTGGATTCAAGTCAGGTGATTGGCTGGGCCATTCTAGCAGCTTTATTTTTTTTTTGTTGAAACCAATTGAGAGTTTCCTTTGCAGTATGTATTGGATCATTATCCTGCTGAAATGTCCACCCTCGTTTCATTTTCATCGTTCTCGTAGATGACAGCAAATTTTTGTCAAGAATCTCTCGGTACATTTTCCCATTCATCTTTCTTTCAAGTATGTGAAGTTTCCTGCTATTTGCTGAAAATCAGCCCCACACCATCACATTCCCACCTCTGAACTTCACTGTTGAGACAGTGTTTTTCGGGTGATATGCAGTGCCATTTCTCCTCCAAATGCGCTGTGCATTATGGCATCCAAACGGTTCAATTTAGCTTTCATCAGACCAGACGATATTCTCCCAGTATTTGGGGCTTGTCCAAATGTTGTTCAGCAAACTTTAAACAAGCTTTGATATGCTTTTTTTCTTTCAACAATGGGGTCTTGCGTGGTGAGCGTGCATACAGGCCATGGTTTTCCTTGTAACAACAGTACCTACTAATTCAAGGTCTTTTTGAAGCTCTCCACAAGTTGGCTCTTGGACAATTCTTCTGATTATTCTTTGCACTCCTCTGTCAGAAATCTTGTGAGGAGCACCTGGTCGAGGCAAATTCAAGCTGGTATGCTTGGCTTCCCACTTATGAATTATGGCTTCAGCCGTGCTCACGGGAACATTCAGAAGCTTAGATATTCACCTGTAACCAAGGCCAACAATTAGTTTGCAGTGGTCTTGAGACAGCTCTTTGCTCTTACCCATCATGAGATGTGTCTTGACTCAAACCTTGGCAATGAGACCTTATAGTAGGGCATCATTTAGGATATAAACTGCTGATATTTGTTTGCACTGACAAAGGAGCTGGATTGTTGTTTGATTATTAATCACTTTTAGGTGTTGTGTTTGCTTTCCATGCCTTTATGCATCTCCCTTCACTTGTTCAATACTTTTTCCCTGCTTCATTTCACATTTTTACACACACATTTCTTATCTTATTAGTCCTGCTTTCTTTGCATGCATGGATTAACTTGGTTGTTCCCAACATCTGGTGAAAATTTCATATCAATAGTACCTTATGAAATGCATTTACTCATAAAAATTGTGACGTTTTCAATACTTATTTTAGCCACTGTATATACTGTATGTGTGTGTGTGTGCGTGCATACAATATATATGATTTTTTTGAGTGTGGAAGTGTGGATGCATCTTGCAAATATTAAAACAAAATTGACATTTTCTCACTATAATTGTATTATATTTATTACTGAATTATAATAATTGACTCATTATTATTAAACTCATTACATCTTACGTGATCGACAGATGAGGTAGGCAAATGGCAGCCCAGTGGTATATGAGTCTGTCTTTTCAGTCATGACTAGGAAGTTGTGATTGTCTCTTAACATATGTTTCTATGTGTGTTAGGCTTGTAGGCACCCAGCAGTGGGTCATCATGGACACTCACAGTAACAAGACCAGCTACAAACTTACCGTCCTGAGACCAGACACCACCTATCAAGTCAAGGTGCTCACTCAGTGTCTCAGCAAGCTGCACAAGACCAATGAGATGATCACTGTCAGAACGCCAGAAGGATGTGAGTTTAAGGATTCTTTTTTATGTTACATTAGAAATGTCCTACCTCATACCAAGGCTCAAGGCATTGTAATAAGCGGAATGTGTCATGTTTCATTGTTGCTCTTGCTCAGTTTTTAAGTCATGATACTTTCTGTTAATTTTAAGAAAGATTCGATTTTCAAACATTTCCCCTAGGTGGAACTGTTCAAATGTGTTCGAAATTTCCATTCAAATGCTCCCATTTTTGTTCATTGGAATCTGAAATAAGATGAAGATGTAAGCTATAACCAACCAAATCTGTGTTCTCTGCAGTGCCTGAGGCTCCCAGGCACCTGGAGTTGTTTTGTGATAAGAGCAAAGATGGGACAATTGATGTTTCCTGGAGTCCCCCTGACAAAGGAAACGGCCTCATTCGAGAGTATATTGTAAGTTTTTTTGTTTTGTTTTTAATGTTGTAAAAGTTCATTTATTTTAGTTTACAAATAGTTATGTTTTCATCACATTGGAATTGGTTGTGCATACCCTACATGATTGTTGCACTTTTCGAGATCGGTCTTGGTCTCAAGACCACTTTTAAGGGTTTCGTCTCTGAATCGAAGGCATTTTTACTCGGTCGCGTATAGACTCTGGACTTTTTATCAAAACCGGGGCGAGACCAGGGCAGTACTAGTGTGATGAGTGAAAAATGCACAATGCAGGTGCTTGTGTGCTGCTTTTCGGTTGCCTTGTTTTGTGTTGTGTAAAAGTCAGTTCATCTAACATACAACGTGCTGATAATTGTGCTGCTTTATTCCACTCGTCCAGACCAGCAACGTCTCACATATTGGTAAAAAAAACATGTCACTCACCTGTCATATGTGCCAATCATATTTATGTATACTTCAGGGACCAGTCGGACAATATATTCTCTGACAATATTACATCGGTGGAACCAAGAGTGCCATGCCCTCTGCATGCCCCCTGCCACCCATAGAGTGGATGGATGAAGAGAGGAGGCACAGCGCCTCCAAAAATAGACAAAATGTCGGCAAACTCTTTAGTAATTAAGTTTGGTTTCCAAAACCATAAGGAGTTTATCTTTTAAGTGACAGACTGCTGACAGAAACTGCTGACACAACATCCAACTATCATTGGAACATTGAGAGGAAGCATAACAACGTAAAGCAACGGTTAAATTAACTACACTGGGAAAGTTAAAATCAGAACACCCAATTATAAGACAATGAGCAAGACAATGAGCAAAAACAACAACTTCATTATACAGCACAGGGTTTAAAGATGCATGTCTGTGTGCTGCTTCTCAGATTGAGTACAGCGAACAAACAGCCATTGAGTGGGCATCACAGAGCAGTACCACAACGAGCAAAGAGGTGAAAGAGCTGCAGCCAGACATGCAGTACAAGTTCAGAGTAAGCCAGAAACTTGCATAACATTTCACTTATCTTTAATAATATTCTAGAATACATGCAATATATGCAATGTTGTGACGTTTTTTTTCTCAGGTGGCAGCTGTAACCAGTCGAGGTTTGGGAAACTGGACTGAAGTTAAATCCATCACTCCCAAGAAAGGTGTGATTGTTTCGCATACACTCCATTTAGAAATGTTACTCCATACTGCCCCCTTCTGCTGATGTGCACATTATGACAGTTGTGTTATCATCCTGAGTTTTACATTTATGTATGCTCTGGTGCAGCTCTGCCTCCTCCTTCTGTGATCGTCGACAGCATTACTGCAGAGTCCATGAGCCTCTCATTCAGTCTCAATTCCCAGTATGAAGTAGGTGCAGCATGTGCCATAAAAAATCACTTTTGTCCCCACAATAACTAATGTATATGTACATGTGTTTAAGGTGGAACAGTACATCGTGGTTCTGTCCTGGCAGTTTGACTCGCACATGAAGGAGAGCAAGAATTACACAGTCAAACAAAAGATCCTAAGAGGTAATCTATGGCAGTGTTTCTAAACCTTTATTGAGCCAATGCACATATTTTACATTGGAAAAATCTCATGGCACACCACCAAACAAAATTGTCACAAAAAGTATCGTATTTTTTTGACTAACTCCAAAGCATAAGTCGCACCAGTCAAAAAATGCATCATGAAGAAAAAAAACCTTGCATTGGACTATAAGTCACATTTTTCCTTTGTGATAACTGAGACCAAAAACATCAGAGTTTGGACTAATCCAAAATTAGCACCAATGGAAGAAGAAGAAAAAAGAAATAGAAAATATTGTCTGGCAACGAATGAGTGACATATGTCCTCTCACAGCAACTAACAAAGGGACCGCCACCCCAGCTAGCTCGCTACTTTAGCATGCGGCATCCGCCACAACAAGGATTTAGCATTTACAACACGAAAAGGCACAAAAACAACCAGGATTCTATCTTATGCAACAATGCGATGTGGGATTCTAGTTAAAGAAAGCCATTTTAAACTAAAAAGAAATACTTTTTCTTTGTTTCGAATCCAACCAATTTGTTATTTATGTGCCATAGAATCATAATCACCTGAAAAGGTCAACATGTAAAATGTTTCCTTTGTGCAACTTCAGCGATGAACCTAACAGCAGGGACGGTGTATGAGGTAGCTGTTTGGGCTCACACCAGCATAGGTGACAGTGCCACAGCCTTGTCTCATCATCAGACTACTGGCGTCCAGCCAGACCAGCCCCTCCTCAAAGCCCGCCCCCTCAACCAAACTGCTGTGGACTGCAGCTGGACTATCACCAATGGGCAATCTGCACAGGTACATTACATTGTCTATCAGCAGCTCGTCAATAGAGGGCGCTAAGGCGCTTCCCTCCCGGCCAGCTGAATCACATAGAAAGAGACAACTATTAAATAATGAAAATGATATATGATAATGTTATGATGAAATACTTATATAAAAATTATATATATATATATATATATATATATATATATATATATATATATATATATATATATATATATATATATATATATATATATATATATATGTATAAAATATCTGTATATCAGTTTTTAGATGAGCTTTATAAATAGTATGCAGTTACTAAAAATTTATTAAGATATATTATTTCCAAAGTCCTCTCTGTATGACATTTTATGGATCACAACAATAATATGTGCTCATCAAAACTTAGAGTGTAAGCAAAGGTCTTGCTTTAGATCACATAAGACTGCGTTGGTTTTCACCGTTGAGTGCATGTCTTAATAATAGCAATGCTCTTTTCAACTTTTAGATTCAAGATTTAATGAATGTGTTGATGTGTATGTTCATTTGTAGGCGTATGGTGTGTTTTACGCTACATCCTTCCTGGATTTGTACCATAGTCCTCGTCATGTCACCACCACGCTTACCAATCTCACAGTCACTGTGGACAGTGGCGAGCAGTATCTTTTTCTGGTGAGTCTTCAGACAAGCTTCCTTTTACCTTTCAAATTATGTCATGCCAGTTCAATCCTTGAAGCTGTGCAGTGATGAAAGGTACACATTTTCTTCTTTTTTTGTTTTTGTTCCATTTGAGCGTGGGCTGCTAAATGTTGAATCATCTCATCTTTGCATTTTTGTTTATCTCTGCTTTAGGTGCGGGCTGTCTCACCCTTCTTGGGTCCTCCATCTGAGCATGTTGTGGTCAAAATGATTCCCAATGAACGGCTACCACCCAGGAATCTCCACCGTGTGAAAGTAGACAAGACCGAGGCCACACTTAAATGGCAGCCACCATATGATACACCAAACGGAACTCTGGTACATCTCTCATCTCTTTATGTAATCATGATTGCGATGCACACATTGTAGATGTCTCACAATTGCACTGCTTTTCATTTGATTTTTTTATATTTATGGTCTCGAAATTTTTCTTTCTGTTTAGACGTATGCAATCCATGTGTGGGATGCGGTCCGTAAGGTGGAGCGGGACTACAAAGTAGCTACCCAGAACAACACAGTGGAGTACCAGCTGAAAGGCCTGGAGCCTGGAGGACGCTACAGCATCTCCATTCGTCTCATCAACATGAGCAAGGAAGCCAGCTTCACTCTCAACACAGGTACACAACCTCATGTTTCATCGGGACAAGTTGCATCCACTAACGCATGAATACATACTGGCTACTCCAAACGTGGGCAACTTGGCTAACCCCACCCATTACTAGGTGGACTCCATGTGTATCAGATCAAACTTCCATCCATCCATCCATTTTTCCAAACCGCATATCCTTAAATGATTTAATACAACAACAAAAATAAAAATAAATATGCATAGCTCAGCAGCCACCACTCATAGCCTGCAAACAGTAATGCTGTGGTTGGGTATCATCCACGGTGCATACCTGGTGTGAGGCACTTTGTCATACTTTGTGCACAATATAGAGAAGAACATTTGAGCAAGTCACCATTATAATACCACACAGAAAAATACATTAAATTACTAAAATCTGTCACTTGCCACTAAATTCAGAACAAGAACAAGATAGCTGCTGCCAAATACTCATACCTACATCAGGTTTTTTAAATGGGTACCCTTGCATGAACTTCCATGTTCTCTCTTGTATTAAAGCACTTTATTATTTTTAAATGCCAAAATATGATTATTTTTGTTCCATGGTAGTATGAAGTACTGTATTCACTCTGCCATGTTTGTTTGTTTATGTCATAGAAATTAATTTTCCTTCTGTTGCAGTTCCTCTTCCGGCTCCCGAAGCCTTGAAGATACTGACAGAGAACGACCACATATTCCTGTTCTGGAAGAGCCTAGCAGTCAAAGAAAAGACTTTCAGTGAGAGCAGGGTGAGAAACCAGCTTTGATAAGAATTTTACAATGACAATCATTGGTATGAAAGTCGAAAAATGCTAGGGGTGTTGACATTAGCACTGGGGGAATTCTGGTTGCGACGCAGCAGATGCGTCCACGTATGTAATATTACCTTCTATAAATGCTCTGTACCCTCACTGTAGCTAATATACACAATGTTTAAAGAGCAGAAAGTTAGAGTGGAGGAGCCTTTTGAACTATGAAGCACCACCACATGCTTCAAAAGAACGCACTCGGTAGTGCCAGTTAGCATCGAGCTAGGTTTGCGCCAGCTTTCAAAGACATCTGCATGGATACTCTAAGACAGGGATAGGCAAGTTCGGTCCTAGAGAGCCGCAGTCCTGCATGTTTTCGGTGTCTCCTGCCTCCAAACCCAGGTGTTTCAAATCATCAGCTCATCATTACGTTCTGCAGGAGCCTTTCAGCTGGGTTTGAGGAGGGAGACATCAAAAACATGCAGGACTGCGGCTCTCGAGGACCGAACTTGCCTATCCCTGCTCTAAGACATCTTTGAGAGCCAAGAGCCGAATGTATGCCCGTCTTGTCACTTGGAGTGACTCCAAGTCACTTGATCTTTAGATGTGAGGCATATTTCATTCAGCAACTCCAGAAAATAGTTTGTGTAACACATTGATTTGATATCTGGCTCGTTTGCAGTAAATCTGCATTATTTTACAATGCACATCGGTATAAAAATTAACAAAACGAAAGCATACAATGTGTGCAAAGGAGTCACTAAATCACCATTTAACAGTAATAGATATAATAATAATTCATATATCTGTGTGGACTGGGATCAGGTTGTAATTTACAATTTAAACCATTTGCACAACTAATGTTCAAAGCAGCCCTTAATATGAAAAGAATGGTGACAATGTTCAACATGAAACACGAATGGCATCTAGTGGCAGAAAAATGACCAAATCAATGTTTCACACTTTTTTTTCTTTCTTTTTTTTATAGTGCAGTACATATTTTTAATTTTAACTTCAAATAACTAAGAATTACTATCAAATTACTGCATGAATAAACTAAAAGATACAACCATATTGTGATTATGTTAACATATATTTTTTACTTATGTTAACAAGAGTATGAAAAACTAAAAAAATATATATTTTATTGTACATTTACAACAGATATAAAATGTGTGATTAATTTGCAATTAATCATGAGTTAATCTTTATCATTTCTGGACTATAAGGAGCATCTGACTATAAGCCGCGCTAGGTAAATTTGGGGAATACTCGAAATTGGTCCAGGTATAAGCTGCACCCCCGACTGTCAGCCGCAGTTGTTCTAATGTTCTCCGCGCCGGTATATAAGGGTTCCCGCTGCCACAGAGGGGATTGTCGGAACAGAGATGACTGTTTGGGAACACAAAGCGTCCTATTTATTAACATCTTGAACAGCATTTGTGAGGTGCACAAATAATACAACACACCTGCTGCAGTCACAGTAGTAGTAGTAGTAGTATTACAGTATAACAACAGAACAAAATAGCCAGCCTACTATAGCAGAAAAGTCAGTCCTTACCGGTTATTATCGTGCCATCGTCCTCCCCCTGCGTACTATGTAAAACCATTGAAGTCCTCTTCCTCAGTGTCGGAACCGAAACAGGGCCATAATGGCCTGTTCAGCCTCTCTCTCTCCTTTGCTCTCAAAACCAAAAAACTCCTCTGTTTTGATCTTCCTGGCGCTCTTGCGCTTCCTTTATAGTGCGCCCCCTGGTAGATAAACCGCACCGTTGCATTAGCCGCAGGGTCGAATTTAAGTGAAAAAAGTAGTGGCTTATAGTCCGGAAATTATGGTAATTTACATGTGTAACTTTAAAATGATTCAACATGCAAAAGTATTTTTTTTAAAATCTAGTTATTTTAGGTAGTCACGGAAGTGGTTGTGATTAACTAACGTCAAGCTGTATGATTCACTGTTACTTATTTTATGTTAGGATTTTTGTATCATATTTACCTTCAAATTATTTGTGATGTTCAAAGTTGTGACCATGAAACCAGCATTTTAAAGTGTGAGCCTGTCTCCTATTCACTAATTTTACAAAAAGTCAAATTGTTTACAGGGCTATGAGGTGCATGTGTACGACAGTTTGACCAACAGGACAACCTTCCTGGGAAACACAACAGAGACCTACTTCCGCATCAGCAGCCTGAAGATTGGACACAACTACACGTTCTATGTCCAGGCCCGCTGCTTGCTCAACGCTCAACTGTGTGGCGAGCCCGCACTGCTGCTCTATAACCAGCTGCGAGCAGGTACTGGAGAACGCAACTACTGTGAACTCCCGTTTTTCCACTAGTGAAAGTCTGCAAGTAATTGTCACCCCTCGGAAAGGTTTAGAAATTGTCTATAGATCCAGCAAAAAAGCGGCTAAGCACATTATCAGGTGCTCCCTCAATTCACTTCAACATAGCTTCTAGGTACCAACATGGTGTTGAAACAATACTCCGACAGTCAGGTCCATAATTATTGGACATTGAAACACCACCACAATAGATTTTGGATTCGTTTACCTGATTTGGATGTTAAAACCCTCAAATTAAAGTTTAATTTGTGTTGAATCATGTTTAGATATTAGTTGTTGTTTTTTAAATAATTTAATCACTATTGATTACAAACTGTTGAGATTTCATAAAAGGCCATGCATGCAAACAAAAGTGCCAAGAGAACTTGTTTGATGTTTCTAGGAGCAAGTGAGGCCTCATCAAGTGAAGGCTCTGAGGACATGGCGGCAGTCGTGGTTCCGGTTCTCTTCCTGTTGCTGCTGGGAGTATGCGGCGGCTTGGTGGTGCTCTACCTCAGACACCGTCGACTACAGAACAATTTTACCGCCTTCGCAAACTCTCACTACAACTCGCGCCTCGGCTCTGCCATCTTCTCCTCTGGGGATGAGCTAGGTGAGCAAGTTCACATTTTTCTCACTGGATTATTTTTATTATTCCACTTTTTAATTAATAGTGCAATATCAAAAAAAATTCCCTTGTGTCTAAGGTCATTGTTACTTATTTTACGACACACTTTTTCATTGTTATCTGAAGTATGAACATAGTCCTTAAAGTCATATGACATCACTAAGGATAAGATAACACCGAATATCTATCACCGGTTTGAACTTAATCTCTCTCTTCCATCCCCAGTGGATGACGACGAAGATGCGCCCATGATCAGCGGCTTCTCAGACGACGTTCCCATGGTCATCGCGTAGCGCGACCTTGCTTCCTTTTACCTTCTTCTCGTCTCCTCTTCCCGCACCCTGATGGCAGGAAGCCACCAAATTAGAAAGAAACATGAAGAAATGAGAGATAGAGATATTTTTAAAATATACAATGCACTTTTTTTGGATGCGCAATAACTTATTTTTTATAAGAAAAAAAAGAATATATGGAGGTTGTGTTGGACGCTGAGGCATACTGTGAAGAATTTAGCGTTTGTTGAGTACAACACAACGTGGAACAATGGACTCCTTTTCAGTGGTCCATTGCTTAAAGCCAAAATTAGCATCCGGAGACTTAAGTATAGAATGCAAAAAAACCAACAACATACAAATGCACATATAAAACAAGTACATGACATACAAAATCTATAAATACAAAACAGGCAAATGTATGTTTATACAACAGCATACGGAACAGTCACGTATCATCTGTACAATTTGAATTATCCATGTCATGGATTGCAATTTGGGAACAATCTGAATGTTAAACATGCATTCAAAACAACATTCTCAAAACAACACTTTTTTTTCCTCCACCACCAGCACACTGTTGTGTTTGTATGTTGACACATGCCAAGATGATTGGATAATTCACCTGAATTTAGCAGAACTATTTGTAAATATTGGCTTTTAATGCATCTTATCTTTGTAACGCTGCACCGCATTATTTGAATATATGTATATGTTGATTTAAAAAAAAAAAAAAATCCCCAGCTTTTTGCCATAAATGTAGTCAACGTGTTTGGAGTTCTCAGGGAATTGTGTTGGGTACCAGCGAAGCACCACCATCATCATCCTCACAGGTTAGGCCGCACTGTCCAAGGTTGGAATGGCTCAGTAAGCGTGGTAGAAAGCAGATTGTAGCTGCTGTTAGGATTCACGTTCAGTGTTTAAATGAAAATTTTACAGAGCAACCCCCACTCGCCAAATCAACACTAGTCTATAGAGATCCGAACATCACGTGACGATTCCCCAAACACGCCCCCCTGCGGCAGTATCAATGCCTATTACTTGTAAGTATACTGGAATTAAGTCATGCAGACCATTTTTATTAGGTTTAAATCAATCAAGGGGAACTGGGACCATACATTGGATTAATAGAAATTAACTTTTTTTACAAAGGGGGAATGCCCATGTCAAAACAAAATTTGTCTATGTGGCCTAATGCTAATTAATACAAGTGAGAACTGATTTTTTATTTTTATTTAAAGGACCATGACCATTCACATGCTCATTGTTGCACAGTTGCACACCCATAAACGTAAAAAAAATACATCACCCATGTCACCTACCTCCCGCTCATCCATCCCCTGACTTGTATGTATGGTAGTCTTTTAACTGAAATGTTTTATGTAGCCTCTGGGCTTGAGCCGTTGGCGTTTCTGCTTAATTTTGACTTTTTTTTGTTCGTAAGAAGTCATCATGAATGTATTTTATACTCGTCTCCTTCTGCCATCTCTACCTGTGACTTGTATGTGCACTCTGTGATTCATTCTTATTACCGTGGGTCTGTATGCAACCGTTCCACAGTGGTCAGCAAGCTCTTTTGTGTTTGTGTCTTAGTGTGGAAGTGCTTCTGCATACAGCTTCCTCTTTGACGACTCACCGAGCCCAATTGTAATAACGGACAGGCCAACAAAACGTTTCCAACATCATCGGGGTCTTTGCTGGAACTTTTTATTTTTTCCTTGTGGTTGGACTTCCTCATCTTGTTCTATCATCTTTGCCTTAACTTGGATTTTTATGGCAATGATTTCATGTTTGCTCTCTGGAAACATTTTTTTCAATGTAATTTTGTTTTTATTTGACCACATAATGCCTTATAAGACTCATCAGGCGTCTGTATAACCTATGATAAAGTCAATGTTGCACGTATGAATACACACAGTCACAAAGTAAAGATGAAAGAATTCCCAGGGCATTTGTTCAGTTTTGTCAAATCACTGCTCCTTTCCAATTCGCCTTCTGGGGACACTTTTTAGCAATTTTTTACTCATGTACAAAGTGTAATTATTGTTTTTGGCCATTCGCGCCCCACCTGTCTTTGTCAACTCTTGTCCAAAAGTTTGCTTCAAAATGTTGTTTGGCACGGATATCTGGCCTTGGCCATGTTTGATGATATTGATGTCTTGTTTGCTTATCTCAGAGGTTGCAAGAAAAAAAAAGTTAAAAAAACAGTGTGAGGTGTTTTAAAAACCACTTATGCTGAAATAAAGGTGATTAAAATAAATTTGAGTGCCTTTTTTGCTCTGAACATTTGTTGCGCCAATTGATCTCTCTCTCTCTCCATCATTCACTAAGGTAACTAACTACTGGCTTGACACAAAATGTGTTGCAGAAAAATCTGAAGTTTAACAACATATTTAAAAAATCTAGTGTGGACACTTCAAAACATTTAATTCTATTATTTATTTTTCATTTTATTCTTTAATATTTTGTTTTGCTCAGATGTAACATCTGTTGACTAATTCTAATCTTGACTCAAAGAAACATTTTGCATACTGATCAAGGACACAAGATACATTTAAATATTCTGATATCAAATAAAACCTGTACTCGTGAATATTTCAAGTACAAGTTATCAAAATATGAACTATTAAATTACACAAATGTAATATAAATTATAATGTAATGTACGGTTGCTCCAATTTCTTAATATATTTTCATAAATTAGTCGAGTTTAATTTAATACAAAGATTCTCTTCCATCAGTTTAGCTTTTGTTTCACTTAATTAAAATGTCCTCTACTTTCACAATGTAATAAAAGCAGTGAAAAACTGACTTACACATTCATTTGATTAAGTCTTAATCATTTTAAATGTGTATTAGTGCAGATTTTGTCCTGAATACATTCAAGAAATGCGGATTGAATATAAACCCACTAGGGCTCTGACATTTGCAGACCTGAGTCAATTAGTGGAACCTAGAATTCAAAGTAAACATGTTGAAGCTGCATACAGCTGTTATGCTGCACACAAGTTCCCTTAGGTTTTGTTTCATTTGTGCAACTTGCGATCTTTGCTCTTTCAGTTATTATTTTCTCCATCTCCATTCTCGTTAGTAGTACAGTACTGTAATTTAATATTTAGAAAGGAGAAAAAAAGTATGTCCATTGAGGTGTTTTTCCATTGCTCTTTATGTGTGTTTGTAGCACATCAGACCCATAAAAAGAGTCTCGGGGTCCTGAGGGTCAGGGCTTCCCTTGAAATGGTTAGCTGGAGCCTGGGACAAGTGGGACAGTGCATGAGAATAGTCCACAAGGGGGCAGTAGATACTTTGGCATCAATTTCAAACCATGGCGATTTGAGCATATGATATTTTGTTTCTGTTGATAGGTTATAGTATTATCTCAATGCTACGATTCAGTAAGATGCTCATGTTGTAGTTGGTAGACGAACTACCTACTAACCAAAACTTGACAATTGACGTTTTGTTTAGCCCCAAATCTCAAAACGCACACTGGCCAATAACTACACGTGACAGAATAGGCTCCACACAGCGGTCTAACACATCCCCAATAGCGCTCTCTTTATTTCAGTGATATTCATCTATTTTATTTACTGTTTGTCCTTATTTGTTTCCCAGGTAAACTGAGTTTCTCACATTGACACAAATTTACCAGTGGTTAGCACTCAGAGGGCCAGCAGGGCTTTCTCGATCACAAGCACTTACTAATATACATGTTTTTATAAAGTTGGATTTAGTTATTCTCAAGCGCTCAACTATTCTCATGGTTTTGTAGTGTTTCTTTAGGCTGCAGTGCTTCCAGGACGTACATGCTGCCTTGGAACTGTAATCTGCCCATGGCCTTCAAAATCACTTCTGGCAGATGTAATTTTAATTATATTAGCAACTTCACCTCACAAGCTGGCCAATAATTAAGCTTGTAATGCAGAAAACAATTACTTTGCTCAGACATTTCTTTACTTTGCTTAATTATCCTTATTTCTGGCAACTTTCAGTTTTACACCGCTGCAATATCTTTAATAAAATACTATATATATTTTTTTTACATTTTACTCCAAAATACAATCAGAAGAAACTTTTACCATAAAGTTTCCCACAATGACGGCAGCATTGTCTGTTGATCAAATTGAATACAAAAATGTAACGACTACAGTGGTCTGGTGAAGTGATTTTTTCTGTCATTTAGCCCAATAAAAGAATTGAAGACAAGTCTACAACAACACACCACTTGTCTCACTCTCCAAGGGTTAAGAGGTGGGTCAAGAGGTTTTTGTGACTTGCTGGTGTCAAAAGTCAACAGAGTGGCGTTAAGCAAGCGATTGAGAAACACTCTCATCAGAGGGGAGTTAAAGCAGCCAAGAACAAAGTGGAGTGTGCTCATCTGGACAAAACCTACGAGATGACTGCTTTATCATCAGCCTGCACTCAAATTGTTGATGTAGTAGATGAGAATGATCTCCACTGTCAACATTTTGACATGTGGTCTTGTGGATAGCAGTGATGGGAGGTAATGAAGTACAAATGTATTGTCACTGTACATTGTTCCTACTTATTTTTCTAACCACTTTTTTACTCATAGATGTATGTTTAAAAACAGATATTTGTACTTTCTGAAATAGAACTTGAATTTGAACTTTTCTGAACCTCCACAGATCAAGAGAGAAGTAAAGTCAATCCTGTCGAGCTCTTAAGTGATTTACTGAGATCTTGTGCAAATGTAGCATTTTTTTGTTTATATTGTT
This sequence comes from Leptonotus elevatus, assembly GCF_054856555.1. NCBI lineage: Eukaryota > Metazoa > Chordata > Actinopteri > Syngnathiformes > Syngnathidae > Leptonotus > Leptonotus elevatus. The sequence continues at coordinate 4,536,414 of NC_141245.1, forward strand.
TTGCCCTTTATTGTCATTTTGGATGATTCTGTCAGAATTTAGCTTCCAAAAAGCTAAAGCCAAAAACCAGTCATTTGTTGGTTAAATTACTTCACTAATAATTATTTTCCTTCTTAACTTTTTTATTATTTTATATTTTGTAATGCATTTATATGTTTAATTAACCAATTTACTACTCGAACAAGCACTCGCTATTATCTTAACAAAACACGGAGACTTTTTTTGGCAGGGGGGTAGAGAATTTTCATTTATTACCCAAAGCGGATTTTGTAAATAACAAATTGTAAAAATTAATTTTCAGTAAAGCTGCAATGCAGTTTGTCACTTTTTTACTTGCAACTGCCCCCTCTGGCCCAAAGCATAACTGCAGCCTCTGTGTCAATCTCATGCATGGTGTGTGTGCGACTACGTGCGCCCAAATAAACTCTTCGCCTTTTTTTTTCTTTTGAAGTCGGCCTCTTGCTTGTTTCAGTTTCCATTCCATATGCATTGCTAATTATATGTTCGCGGGAACGAGCATGACGTCACCCTCCACCACTCCACCACTACACCCCTACCCACCCCCAAGATACTGTGGAATGCTCACCTCGAACACTGAAGGGTTCCAGAATCGGAGGACATTTGGGTGTCAAAATTCCTGAAAAATACACCTTAACTTCTATAGTATTTTCAGACAAAAAAACAAGTAATGTCGACTTTTTTCAAACTGTAATAAATAGAACTATTTTCTTAAATTACATGAGTATTTTTTTTTTTTACGCTTGGATAACTAACTGACTTTCAAGCAGGGAGGTAACAAGTCCCATTTTCTTTGTCATGACCCAGCCACGAATTAAACCCACAACCTTCAAGACTGAGGGTAGGCACTCTACCACTAGACCACTGAGGAAAAATGAGCTTAGTAAATATAACGAAATGAACCATATTGCACTCGTCTGTTTTCATACCTGTATTTTTTTCCCATTTATCTTATTACTAGATTATGTAAAATCTTAAAATAAGAAAACTCATGAAACCCCAGTTCAGGGCCTTTGATGTTGGTTAGTTGTCATCTTAAAATGTGGGAAATGCTTGTTTTTAATCCTCACAGTACTTACAACTGGCTGTTAACACTCAATGCCAAGACTGCTTGATCAAATAAGATTAAGTAAAAAAATATCTTAAAATAAGCACAATGACCTTGTCTGACAATTTCATGTTAAGTAAAAATAACTTGTCAAATCAAAATAAGCACATTTAGGTTACATTTAAGTAATTATTACTTACTTAAAATTTTTGTTTTTGCAGTGTGGGAATGCCTTGGGATCCCGCCGGTGGAGCTGGTTGAAGTGGCTGGGGAGTGGGAAGTCTGGGCTTCCCTTCTAAAGCTGCTGCCCCCGCGACCCAACCTCAGATAAGCGGAAGAAGATGAATGGATGGATGAATGGATGGATGAATGGATGGATGGATGGATGGGCACTCTCAGGCTAAGAGTGATCAAGCATTTTTTTCCCATCCTCTTATTTAATGATCAGAGCTAACTCGTCTCATGCTGTGTAACCAATCATATTGCTAAGGGGCGTGTCCCTAGATTAATATTAATTCATTACAGGCAGGTGGCTGCAGAGGACAACTGTTAGACATTATTAAACATTTGTTTTCAAGGCAGACGTTTCAAGAAAAATGGACAGTTTAAAAGGAAATGTTTTATTATCTATAAATAATCAGCATTTCTGGTGAATACACAACATTGTAGTATAGAGATTTGGAATTGTTTATTTTCTTAATAATAGTATTTCTCAGACATGTAAAATTCCTCTCTGTCTGTAATGCTATGTATTGTTATATTGTTGGTTTGTATTTTATTTGATAAAAGAGCTATGTTAAGGGTTATTCAGGTCACTTTTAATTCTAATTCTGAAGGCCCAAGTCCCGAATGTTATTGCCTTCATATGAGTGGCACTTGCCAAGATGAAGCGCCGCATGTTTCTTAACTTGTCTCAGTAAGTGTCCGTCTTCTCTATCTCGCCATCTCAACCCAACCGCCCGAGGCAGAAAGTTGCCCCATAGAGCCTTTGTTTGTTTGAGGTTTCTTTAGAGGAAGTTTTTCTTTGCCTGCATCGCCAAGTGCTTTTCTCATGTGGGGTTCTGTTGTTTCTCTTGTGTAAAGTGTCTTGAGATAGCTTCTGTTCGGAATTGACACTATATAAATAATTAACTCGCTTTGACTTAGGCAACACCAATAGTCACATTGATTTGCAGTCGTGATTTGTTGGTTTTGTTCTCTGACTGTTTTGAATTTGGAAAAATAAATTAATCGCAAAGGATTTTGGGATTGCATGCCTGAAACTTGTCTAGTTCCATACATACAGCAAGTTTAGGAATCACTGGTCTATATTGGGGGCAAAAAAAAAAAAACCTTTAGAATTACTAACCTCCAGACCAGAACGAGTGATTATGAGTGCAATCAGACCAGACTTGCCAAGTGAAGAGTCACGGATCTTGGAGTACAACGCGGAGGCCAAACACCAACGTCCGATGTCACCAAGGCGGGATAAAGCAAGACAGCTGATGTCAAGTTGATGATATTCTTCGAAGTGAGGGGCAAGTTTTGCCACAGGGCCAGATGGTATTCTTTATTGATCATTGTGTGAGAGGAGGCAGGACAATGCCTAGAAAGAACCTCACTGGACTGGAGCAACCTCTCTAGTCACCCGACCTGGATGCGTGTGATATTATTTTTTTTAAATCTTTTCCGTCTTTCCAAAGCTTAAAGGGATGATCAAGGAGACCCGTTTTGAAGACAAGGGATGACACTTAGATGGCCTAACAACTGTGCTGCGGAAGATCCCGTAAGAGCACCTCTGTATTTATCTGAAACAAAAAATAGTAAGACATTTTTTTTTGTGGAAGTTGTTTTGATAATCACTGTACACAGAATAATAATGGTGTTTGTGTTGCGCTGTTCCTGCTGTTGAACTCATTCACTGCCATTGACGGTTATAGACGTCAAAAATTCATTTGAACTATTTCTAGTTTAACATTTTTCCCACTTTTGCTAACAAAAATATGAAAATCTAGATTTTTTTTTGTATTAGAACAGATATAAAATTTGTCATTAATCGTGAGTTAACTAGTGAAGTCATGCGATTAATTACGTTTAAAAATTGTAATCGCCGACGCCGCTAATTTTTTATAATTTTTTCTTAAAAAAAACATTTTATTTTTTTAATTAAAAAATAAATAAATCAGAAGTTAACTAATCAGTAATGCCATTAATTACGTTTAAAAAATTTAATTGCCCGACGCCCCTAATTTTTTAATATATATAAAAAAAATACATTATTAAAAAGCAAAAATAAAAAAGAAGTAAAAAAAAAAGAAGAAAAGATTATAAAAGATTTGGGGCATCAGGCGATAAAAATGTGTAATCGTAATTCATCGCATGACTTCACTAGTTAACTCACGATTAATCACAAATTATCTGTTTATTATAAATAAAAAATATAAATATAAATATAAAAAAATCTTGTTAACAAAAATGGGAAAAAAAATGTTAAACTAGTAAAAATAGTTAAAATGAATTTCTGACGTTTATAGCTGTCAATGGCAGTGAATGAGTTAAAAGCCGCAACAGAGAAGAAAGCTATAATGTCAGGACATCTTTACTTTTGAGCCCATAGAGGTGTTGCATTTCCTTAGGCTAGGGCAGGAGTTGTGTGTCTGATGCGACTCCCCGTGGCGTCAACTAATAGCGCCCCCCCGTGAAGCTGTCATAGGGTCAGAAGGATAGACTCATCAAGGGAAAATGGCAGCAAGGAGGCGAAAGAGGTACAATGGTGGCTCCTCGTGCTTGTTTATAGATGCACATGTTTGTGGACGGGTGTGTGCAAATGGTGTATTCTCATTTCCATCTTTCGTATTAGAATACACATTTCCACAACCCTCTTTTCCTTCCTTGTCCCCCCACTGGACATAAAGGGTGCATTTGTTCTCAAACTTGTGCCATTGTTTTGCAGACGTCCTGCTTTTGATATCCAGAGAGATTCTGCTTACTTTCAGATTCCATCAATATGGGCGGCTTGGACAAAGGCTAGACTATATGCCCCGTCCGAGAACGGATGCAAACAGAGGTTCCTTCAATCTGGTATGGTGCTGACAATGGCAGCAGTGTGAGGCTGCCTGATGATTGATCATTCTGATGTTTTGCTCTGTGGGATGAATGTCAAGGATGAGATCAAACATAGAGTGCAAGGAAGTGCCGCATGTTTAGCTGGTGGTATAGGTTTTGCAGCACATTTGAAAAGTGGTTTTGGCATACAAACATTAAAAAAAATAATCTTCCAGGTCACTCCAAAAAATAACTTGTTGGGTGAACATAATACAATTATGGAAACTTTACTAGAGTAAAATCCAATTATAATATTCTTACAACTCTTTGTGTGTGTGATGTGGCTTTTTGCAGTTGGTATTGATAGGACAGCTGACGTTTTTGACAGGTAGTGGAGGAGAGAGAGCGAGAGCGAGAGAGAGAGAGAGAGCGAGAGAGAGAGAGAGAGAGAAACAACTTGCAGGAAAGAACCGCTCAGTGGGTGAATCAAACCGGGGTTGCCTGCGTTGTGGACTAGCTTCCATTGGTGCAGGTGCTCTAGCACTAAGCCAACCTGCAACCACCCCATTTTCTTACTGCTTGCCGGTGGGATTCATATTAGAAAACAATAAAAAAAAAAAAAGTATTTTCAGTTTGTATTCAAGAGTTGAAAGAAAATGGGACACATTACATTTGTATTTTTTATTCATATGATTAATTTCATATACTACACACACACGCACATAATCAATTTAGGTTAAGGAAACAGTCACCCTGTTTTTGTGTGTGTTTTTTTTTTTTGTGATATGGCCAGAATGCAGAAGGGTTGACTGTCCTTTCTGGCTATCATCCTCCTTGCTGCTGGTATTCGGTTGGGACATTTGGTTTGATTTCTCTACCACAAACTGCAAAAAACTAAACAAAAAAACACCGAAATACAAAAATAACAGAATTCCAATGTTTATTTTATTTGACAGATTTTTCCTATATTTTTTAAAATACAATTTTTTTTTTTTTAAATAAACTGATCTTATATACTGAATGTAAAATAACACGGCAATCTCTGTAACTGTGAAAACACGTATTTCTAGCAAATCTAACATATTGGAAATTCATATATTTATTGTTAAAATATGCTCATAAATGCATCTTAGTTTCACAAATATTTGTCTATTATTTAACAAAATAAACTGTAAAATGCAACTTTAAAACACTTAAAATGACTGAAAAAATAAAATAATAAAATTTGTAATTTTACAATAAATTCTTAGTTAATTGACTAAATACTACAATTACCGTAATGTCCTATATGGCAACATTCATTGACATTGTATTAACATTCATTTTGAAAGGTCATCTAATGAGATATAGGGAAAGTGGAAAGCTTGAGAGGGTGAATAATATGCAAAGCAAAGAATTGGACTTACGGATGCTGCTTGTGCTTTGGGGCATCAGCAGCACTACCATCTAAAATTACACAAACACAGTGGCGGCGTGGGTCAGTGGTAGAGTGGTTGTCTGGTATTCCTGAGATTTTTGGTTTGAGCCCCTTTGCAAACATGTCAAAGTATCCTTGAGCAAGATACTCAACTGCGAATGCTGCATCATCAGAAGGTGAATGAGTAGTCAAAATGTAAAATGATTTGAGAGCCTCGTAAGGTAGGGTTGTTTCTAATTAATCATTAAAAATAACTTGAAAATAAGGCACAACTTGTTGAAATTACAACTGAAAACTGTATTTTAATTATTGGGGGGAAAAACCCTCAAATGTAGGCTGAAAAAATAAACACTTCAGAAAAGTATACCTAAAATTTCTACTTCATGAAGTTTTTGTACTTCATTACTTGACACGTCTGCTAAAGATGGACTACAGACAGAAAACCATTCACATTCACATCCATAGAGAATTTAAAGCAGGGGTGGGCAATTTCGGTCAACAAGGGCCGGAGTCCTGCAGGTTTTGGAGGTTTCCCTTTTCCAACACAAGCTGATTCCAATCAACAGGACTCGAGGACTGAGTTTGCCCACCATTGATTTTGAGTCTTCAATTTATCTGACATGCTGGATGGAATACATGAAAAAAAATTTTTTTTCAAATACCCCACAGGAAGGTTAGATCTGAGACACAAACACTGAACTGAACCAGCCTGTGGCATGAGAGGGGTTCATTTAAACTGGATGGTGGGAAAAAAGCCCCTAGTCAACATAAAAACAGGTGAAGCATCTGTTTAAAAAAAAAGAAGAAAAAAGTGCGGCTTGTGTTCAAGCAAGTTGAAGGTCAGGAGGAATCAGAAAGTGAATAACAGAGTAGAAGATTTGTCTCGTATTATGGGGCTCCTGCCTGGAACAAACAATCTTTTTGTGTTTTCATTAACAACAGGAGACTGTCAGAGATGAGATCCTCTAAAATGAAAAGGATGAGGGTTCATTGCTGGGGATCGAGAATTTCTCATTACTCAGGAATTTCAGACAATGAAAATTCACATGGATGGATCCATTGTTCTAAGGCAGCATGTAATAAATCATAACTGGTCATCAAATCGTGATACAATACGAGCTAGTTGGAGAGTTGTGGCATTGGAGTCAGGAAGGGGTAAACGGCCATGTCCTAATGCACTTGTAATGCAATTGGCTGGGATTGATGGCCTGTATACCCGATACCAGGCTTGGCTCTAATCTGTCTTTTCTTGGGGTCTTGGACAACGGTCCTTTCTCCCTTCATCTCGGCCTTCTCTGCTCTCTGTGTAGGTCAGATTACTAAAAGCAAAACTTAATGCCGCTCGCCATCCCTTCTTCTCTGACTCTGTGTTACGTCTCCATCCATCTGTCCATCGTCCATCCATCCATCCATCCATCCATTTTCTATACGTCTTATCTTCATAATTTCATCCAGGAAACATCATCATCTGCCCCCAACCTTTAAACTGGCACAAGATGTGAGTTGATGTCAAGTTAAAGAGGGTTTTAATCAATTTAGCACAATATCCTGCACTATACGGTGGCCTGATGTCTTACTTTCGAGAAAGTGGGGGGGGGGAACAGTGTTTGAGGGACCAGGTGTTGCTGTGTGTGCATTCTCAGTGTCACTGTGTGCATTGCGAGGACAAAGACAGTATTGAGGAGACAGACATGGAGTAGGGAGCAGCACAGGATACTCTTACAGACCGCCTAGCATTTGTGCCAAGTTCGCCCTTCATCCACACAACAGACACTGTGTTCAGTTTCTCTCCACTCACAGCTTTGTTCAGTCTGGCTCGTTCCCTCCACCATTTCTCTTCTTCTTCCTCCTTTTTTGTTTTGTTTATATACACCGGGTGGCTTGCCTCCGAGCTGACAAGGGGAGGCCCAGATACCAACAGGTCAAAGAACAGACTTGAGCATTAGAAATTAAATGTTTGATCTTCTTGGTCAAGTACAAAATAATTTTAACCAGTTGCAACGACAATTCTTCCCCTAAAAAATACAATAAAATCCTGCACTGAGCCAAGCATCATCACTAGTCACTGTCTTTACATATGTTTAACTGTGTGGATGTGAAAAGTCAAGTCAAATTGTGAATTGGGTTAAATCAAGTCACACACATTACAAATTTGTGAAAATATGTAAGATGAAAACACTAGCAAGCTTACTCGGGAATTTGGAGAGCCAACATTACGGAATTTGCTGGGCTCTGATTCTGCAAGTAGATGCCACTCGAACCACAAGGCTCAGGCTCTGCCCTCAGTCATTATGGCATCGAAAGCTGGACTCGCCCTTGGCATAGCACTTTATGGGCCAGCTCCAAAAAATTTACAATTTCAGCAAGACAAGAATTAGAATGCATAAAGTGTAATATTTCTTCATCCTAGGGGTGCAAGTTTACATAAAAACCCTCAATTCCAATGAAGTTGGGATGTTTTGTAAATTTTAAATAAAAACAGAATGCAGCAATGAAGGTATTTAATGTTCAAATGGATGAAATGTTTTTGGAATTTTTTTTTTTCATTTTGAATTTGACACCTGCAACATGTTCCAAAAAAAACTGCGATAAGAGCAACAAAATACTGCAGAATACTCAAAAAACTTAATTGGTAACAGGCCGGTGTCACGATTAGGCATAAAATGAGCATCCCCAAAAGGCTGTCGTTCACTACCAAGATGGGTACACCGCTTTTTTAACAGCTGCGTGAGCCAAAGCCCTTGACCTTCATCACTGTGTAAAATATATTGTTATGAGGTCTTCAGAACACTGCAGAAAACCAAAGTCAATTGACACATTTCGTCGCTACATTTACAAACATAAACTAAAACTCTACCATGCAAAGCGAAATACTGAGACCAATTTATCAACCACCCGCCGGCTTCTCTGGGGCAGAGTTCATCTGAGATGGGCTGACGCTAAGTGGAAAAGTGTGCTGTGGTCTGACGAGCCCACATTTCAAATTGTTTTTGGAAATCATGGACTGTCCAGATTGTTATCAGCGTTAAGTTCAAAAGGCAACATCTGTGATGGTATAGGGGTGTGTTAGTGCTCATGGGTACTTGCACATCTGTAAAGGCGCCATTGAAAGGGAAATAGAGTCAACATTTTTCTTTCCAATGGTATGTTCTTTGCACTGCATTCTGATTAATGTTGGAAATATGAATTAAGCAGAGAATTCCACCCATTTTTATCCATCTCAGTGGGCTACTATTTTGCTACTTGCTGTTGACTGAAAAAGACATTACAGTGCCTAAGGGCACAGGTAACGACCATCAGGGCTCACCTGAGATGGCCATGTAATGTTTGCAAGCTCTACTCTTCACATGCAGTGGTGGGGAAAGCATCCTAGTCAAACCAGGTATGGCCCATCTTCTGGACTCTAAAAATATACTTCACCGTGTAACCTGGCTTGTCAAGGGGTAAAGTTTGGTGGAGAACCCAAACGCAGGGAAGCAGGGCAAGAAGGCAGAGGTGATTGCCAACAAAAGGAATTTAATTATTCAAAACAAAAGCAAACTCCAAATTGCAGTAAAACAAAACGTGGGGAGGATAACAAGGCAAAAAACTGGCAGCATGACAGGAGGAAAACGACAATGAACCGACGCAGACAAAAGGGATACAGGAGACTAAATATACGCACACACACTAATGACACAACAAGACACACCTGGGACAAGACACAAGTGGCTGAGGGCGCTGATTGGTTGACACGAGGAAGGGCAGGATTACACTTAACAAGACCAAGGGAGACACACAAGGAAAAAAAGAACCCAAACATGACAATACCCCTCCCTCAAAGGATGGCTACCAGACGTCCCTAAAACAAAAAAGTCCAAAAACAGGGCGGGCGGAGGGGTTCACGGAGGCGTCCCTTTAAAAGGACTGATGAATCTTGAATCCATTTTTCTAAATAAACCCCAGTCAGGTGCATGTCCTGCATGGAAAGCCAGACATGTTGTCCTGGACAATACGACGGAGCAAGAATCCGTGAGCAGCAGTACAGGACAGAATGGCACAGGCATCCAGACACAATGGGCCAGCGAGAGGTGGAATTGGACTGACACCTGTTTCTCTAGACACAATGGGGGTTTGTAACTTGAATAGAGACATGCCTTTGGCTGAGCTGAAAGAGATTTGTGAGCGTAGAATCAGAAATAAAAGAAGGGTCTTGATGGCAGATACAGCGGAGTCAAGGTGCTACTTCCAAATCACGGTTTGGCCAAGAACAGTTAATTAGAGCTGGTGCTTTAGGATTTGGGACATAAACTGTGGTCCCCTGTCTGAGACCAAGTTATAGGAATGGAAAAATGTTATTAATCAGAAGTTTAGGAATCTACTGTAATTGGAAGGGCAATGAAGAGAACCATATTGACAGATTGTTCCTAAGAGAGGAGCTAGCGTCTAGGCGACTAGGGATCACTAGAACAGGACACTCCTGTGTCATATGTGTCAACTTTAACAAAAATTCAATATATGCAACAGCTGATCCACCTTCTGGGGTACAAAAAAAAAGTAATTTAGTGGAAATTGACCTTGTCAACAGAGGTGTTAAATCCAGGTCCAGAAAGGAAAACCCTTCCACAGTTTGGCTTTAGCCACAGGTGCTTCTACTCAGGTGGTTGGTAAACGAGCTTGTTTACAACAACTGTGATAGAGTTTTTACTTTCTGGACTTGGATTTGCCGAACTTGTCACAGGTTACGCCTTGTTACTGTAATTGCGTATGAATTGCCTTTAAAAGTTGGCGAAACCCAGAAACATCTCACAAGTGCTTCCTGTATGTAAGAATTGACTACTCGACCACAATCTGGATCTCTGGATCAGATCAAAGTTGACACTTCTTAATAATGAAGCCCAGAAACTGTAGACAGTAGACACACAATGGAATTTACATTTCTCTATCTTAACATATAGCATGTTCTTTAACAAATGCTTCAATAGAAGTTGGGGTAACAATTAACCCATTTGCTCCAGAAAAACGTATAAATACGTTCTATTTTAAATATTACCATGCTCCCAAAGACGTATTTTTTAAATGTTTTTTTATGCTAAAGCAAACAGAATGCTTTGGTGCAGCCTCTGACCTGAAGAGAATGCTTAAAGCAATGGTAGTTATTAAAGAAACGGCGAGCAGGTGGCAGCAGAGTATAAGAGATCAACCAGGGCCATGTTGCAAATAAGCCCATTTACCCACAGTTCCAAACAGATTTGTGAATAATGACGAAATTAGCTATATTCTAATGCTAATTGCTGAAAAACAAAAACAGATAGAAACATACTTTTATTTCCTGATAAAAGAAGAGACTCTAATCTTTCTTATGTGTCATATTTTTATAGCAATAGAACTCAATATTCTGTGGGCCTTGCAAAATCAGTCAAAATCCAGTAAAACAGCCTGGAGCGAAGTGGGTTACTTCAGTGAAAATGGCTGGGAGTGAATGAGTTAAGGAAAAATATGCATTATGTCAATGAAGAATGAGGACCGACATGGACTTAGGACAGAAAAAAAGCGTGTGTGTGGCCGTTCATATTGACTTATGTGACGCTCACTCGAAATTGTGTCTGTGGTCCATGCGTAAGTTCTGTGCAGGAGGTTGGGTGCCAGTGTGTGTGTCCAAGATAATTGTCCACAGAAGCGTGTCATTCCTCCATTGTTAGTCAGAGCAGACCACAGGGGTCCTGAGGACGAGCGGAAATGCTAAATTAGCCACGCATTGTGTCTTTTCTCAGCTTTTCCGTTTAATTAGACCAACATCCTCTTTGTTGTATAACACAATATTATTATTATCGTCTGGGCTACCCCCCAAAAAATTACAATCAGATACAAGCATTTACTAGCACAAATTACTGCCACCATCCATCATTCATCACACCTTCCGCCACCTGATCACTGGCTGTGTGGTGGCCTTATTCAGAGAAATTATTGCATTTTTTTCTTCTTGTAGATATTCCACGCCGCTTTGCGCCCTCAGATTTCACGCAGCAACATTAACACAAGTTGACACACTGGATTAAAGGCAGACAGCTGGAATGCCCGGGCCCTTTGTGTAGCATGGAGCTCAGCCAAGACCCTTCACTCTGAGGCCAAGAGAGACCTGGGAAAGAGAGCAATGCTTGGAAATAACCACAAGACAGGCCAAGAGGGTGCTGATTTTATTCCTAGTACAGGTACATTACCTGTACTAGGAATAAAATCAGGGCCTGGATTGAGGCTAAAAGGTGGAAATGATCCATTTGGGATGTCATTCAATGGATGAATCAGCATGTATCACCTGAAATAGGCATCACACTTTAACATTGAGCCCAAGTCAATGTCATATATTGTGCCTCCATTAAGATGTCAATGTCAACAAAACAACATTTGTGTCCATTTGTTGTGGTGCAGAGTGCTCTGAATATTTCTGCAATTTCCTCTTACATTCACTCTCTGGATGCTCAAAATAGTCTTGATTAAAAGAGCAAAGAGCACATTCAATGGTGTCAGTTCCCATTTTTTCATATTTCAAAAACAAATTTTCCAATAGAAAACAATTGCAGCTTTCAAATCAAATCATCGCTATCATAAAACTTGTTCAGGCAAAAGCAAAACAAAAAACAAAAAACAACCCATTATATACAGATATCACTTTAATGTAAAATTTAGTAGTATAATGTAAAAAGGGCACAAAGACCACTATTATCAAAACCCTACCCTTAAAGGACCCCACATTTGAAAGGTTTTTATTATTTATATAATTTATATGAAAAACGAGTAGAGAGATCAAAATGTGTGACAAATTACTACGAAACACCAAAACAACTTTTCAGATAAAGTGAAATATTGATTGGATAGTTTTGAAAGAAAATATAACGGACAGCTTAAAGTGATTTAAATTGATTATATTGCTAGTGAGTATCATAACAGTATTTTTTTTGTCTGATGGTCTGACTGTAATGACAAGTTTGCTCTAAATGTTTTTTTGGGGTTATTATTAACATAACTATGAGATTCATTTAAAAAAAAAAAAGGATTTCCAGTTTAACTCATTCACTGCCAGCCCAGTAAAAATTTATCTTTTGACGTCTATAGCCGTCAATGGCAGCGAATGAGTTTATATATTTTGTAGAAACGTTATTTGCACGTACACCTTTGTACATTGTTATTTAAGTCGCAACACATTCAGGGTCAAATCCACTAAGAATGCGCTGCATCCGCTAAGAGCGCTAAATATTGCTCCTCAACTGCATCCGCAGCTTGCTCCCTGTTAACGTCCTATTCACGAAGGATATTGCTCTAACGACAAATCAGCGCAAACACGCCCACAAAGTTTGACAGCTGGGAGCAAATTTGTGCCTGATTTACCATACATGGCAATGGATTTGCGCCAAGAGCACGGCAGTGTAGTAACCGCTGCGAGAAAGATGACATTATCAGAAAGCGAGTTTGGACCGAGGAGGTCCAAAAGCTGTAGTAAGCAGACAGGACGATGACGACAATGTCATTCGTTTATTCATTAAATGTCCAAAAAATACAAATTATTGGTGCGATCATCTTTTATATTTGTAGAGGTTAATGTGGGCATAGAGTAGAGATGGATTTTCATATAGCATAACGGAGTGTTAATGCATCTGTCACGTAAAAATGATTGCAATTTTTTTTTCTAAATTGTTATTGAACGAATTTTCTATTTTTTTCCCCATAGCTCAAAAGACAAACGTCACAAACATAACCAACAAACCCCGACAAACCACCCCCCCCCCCCCCCAAAACAAAACAATCTGACAGACAAGCTAAACCAAGGACTATCTAAACAAGACAAACATAATTGACAGACCCAAAAACTCAAAACATATGGTACTTGTTAGAACCAAACACAATATATTCCTGGTGCTACTTTCAACATACAGTCGTTATGGAAGAAAGAGGGAAAAAAACATTCGGAGGATCAAAAAAAAGAAGAAGAAAAAAAAAGACAATAATTTATAGAAATGGTAAGTTAATAATATATCTAATACATTAATTAAACTAAATAATACTAATAGTATTGGGCTAATTACAGGGCCTCAAATATTTGCTTCCAAACTAAATGTTTTTTCTTTATTTTTTTAATTTGTCCGCTGATACACCGGTAGTTCTCTCAATATTTAAATAATATTTCATTAAAGATTTCCATTTACTTATTCCTGGAGGGTCTGTATATTTCCAATGTTGTAACAAAAACTTCATATAAACTACTGAAAAAAATGTCAAAAAAGTTGCTATCGAACTGGATATTTCATTTTTTTCACATTTTAAAGTAAGCAAATCTCTGGCATAAACAGAAATCTCTGTTTACACATGATAGAAAGCCAATCCTTAATATCAATCCAGGTTTCATGTATTTTTCCACAGTACCAAAATGAATGAATAAGAGAATCGCTTCTTTGACACTTTAAACAAGTAGGCTGAAATATAATTAGTCATGTGCCGCCATAAGTCTTCAAGGGCTACTGCACCATCATGCCAAACTGGGACCCTTTAATGCATACGTTTTGTTCCATCTTGTTTGTTTTCTGGGTGTCTCCTTATGAAGTAACATTTGTTCATTTTATTACTATTACTATTTTGGTGTGCGTTACTGAGATGAAGTACTCTTGTTGTGAAAAATATCCCCAATATCTGTAGTTCAATGTGTGTTATATATGTTTGTAGCTCACGTAATTTTGCCGTGTTTACTTGCCTCATTTACGTTTGCCGCACGCTTAATTAAATTGTTAACGTCGTCGCGCTGCGGTGCTAAAAATAGAACAAAGGAAATTTGCTACAGTTGGGATTAGTGGTGAAATGGATCATCGTTGATCCGTGGTTGGTTCGGATCAGGCCCGATCCGCGGATTGGTTGGTGGGGGGAAAAAGTGTGCATTCAGTCAATACCATTCTGACATATTAAGGAAGCTGAAACATACTCACCGTAACACGCCAAGCCTAACTTCAAAATAAAGTTGACCAAATACAGTAATACATAGACGGCATAGCAAATAGCCTTAGTACGCTTTTACTTTGAAGTTTGCCCACATCGTGGCGTGATGGCTAGCTTGAATTCCCTTTTAGACGTTTCTGTATCGTAGTTGATTGACATTGTAGTTGTGACCAACATCAGCACAACGCTATCCCTTAGTCATGTCCAATCGCTAATTTAGGACACTGAGACATTGCTAATTCATACGACGTCATTGTATGATGATACGGCAGAAGTCTCCGACGTAAGTGGCTAGCGGCTAGCGTTAGTGTTAGCATGATCAAAATGTGTCTGGCTGCCAGCTGGTAAGTAGACAGCTACTTTGTAATTCACTCTCCATGTTTAAAGGAAGGGAATGTGCCTTAAATTGCACGTTGAGCTCTTTTAATTTATTTAAATAAACAAAAGAATAAAAAGATGAATAGAACTTTGTCTTCATTTATTTTACAACATAATTATCCATTAAAAAAGAAAAACAATCATCTCAAAATGTTTAGCTGTTTAGCTTACAGGAACACATCTTTAAGCCATTAATGCCTTGTTATTTTACACATTAACCATGTAAAAATGTTTCTGCCTCATAATGCACTTGAAACTTTTGGTCCTAAATCCTAAATAGCTATATTAGACATTTTGAATTGATTTTTTTTTTTCATTTAATGAAAAAAGTGCTTTACAAAATAAATGCAGACAAAGTACTATTTATCTTTTTTTTTGTTTGTTTTTTTGCTGATCCAAAAAACGATCCGATCCGTGACTCAAATCCGTGATCTGATCCGAACCGTGACTTTTGTGATCCGTTGCACCACTAGTTGGGATACATATGACATAATTTTTTTTAAATCTGTTATTGTTTTTTTTGTGGAAATGTTAGGTATCATAATGGTGTCAGCACTTGATATTGGTATCGGTGAGTATTGAAGATTTGGGTATCGGTATCAATATCGGCCGAAAAATAATGTTATCCTACATCCCTATATATAATATACAGTGCTGCTCAAAAGTTTGTGAACCTCTTTAGCAATTTGGACTTTCAACCTGATTTTGTTGTTCAATCTGAACCATTACAATTTATATGAAATAACAGGTGTAGGTTTATCGATTCAAAGCATGGTTCTTTTTTAAAATCAATTGTGTAGTCAAAACTTAATTAAAAATAGTTTTGGGTCAATTCATGTAGGTGCAAAAGTAAGTGAACCCTGAGCTGCATTGCTTAAAACAAGCAGCCAAGTAGGATCAGGTAGGACAAGTTGGTAGCTAGACTAACCACTGAAATGGACCAATGAAATGAGAGGTTTAGCAAAAAAAATTGTGCATAACTGACTGAAACAGAGACAAAACCATGTCACTTTAGTCTTACCCAGGTGAACCCATACAGGTCAGTCAAGCTGAGAGGAAGAGAAAGGGGTAGTGACAGCACATCTGTCTGGGGAAAGCTATAAAGTCATCTAAAAAAATTGAGCTTCACCATTCCACTGTGAAGCAGATCATCTGCAACTAGAGAACACTGAAAATTACTACAATCCTGCCTAGAAGTGGACGACCTTCTAAAATATCAGCAAAAACCGCAAGAAAAATTATTATTCATGTAAAAAGCCAACTCGAACATTACATGAAGGGATTTTCAGACCTCTTTTGCTGCGTCAGGGACACACGTGCATGCTTCAACAATCAGAAGAAAAGTCAATCGACAAGGCTTTCATGGAAGGCTTGCGAGGTAGAAGCCTCTGCTCACTAAAAAGATCAAAGCTGCTCATCTCAACTTTGCCAGAGAGTACCTGGACACACCTGAAGCTTTTTGGAAGTCCCTTCTGTTCAGTCCAAAATTTAACTGTATGGTCTCAACTAAAACAGTCATGTTTGGTGAAAAGTCAACACTGCATACCATTAAAAGAACCTTCACCCTAGAGTGAAGCATGGGGGTGAGAATGTTAAATTCTGGGCTGGCTTTTCATCCTCAGGAACTGGACAACTCCACATAGTCCAGGGAATCATGAATTCAGAGGAATATTGTGAAATCCTGGAACATAACCTGAAGCCGTCCTTTGTGAAGTTACAGCCTGGTAGAAGATGGATCATGCAACATAACAATAATCCAAACCATTCCAGCAATACAACCGAGGAATTGCTGAAGAACAACAATATTCATGTTCTGGATCTGCTCAGTCAAAATCCTGACTTAAATTCTTTGAAAATACTGAGGCGGGATCTGAAGAGGGCAGTTTATGCTAGACGCCATCCAACCTCTCTCAATTGGTTGCATTTTGCAAGAAGAGTGGCAAAAATCCCCCAAAGTAGATGTGAAAGACTGATAAGTCACTACTTTTGCACCTATGAAATCTGAGTTTTTCTTAAATCAACAATTTTTGCTCAGTAATGAATGACAATATTATCATTCTTTTTGCTCAAGTCCATTATTTTCAATGTCAGCATTGTAGATTTGGGTATGACTAAACATTTAATACGGTTATTTTAATATTTTATACAAAAAATCTGACCATGCCTGCAGAATTCACAAACTGGAGTTTGAACTCATTTTCGGAGTTTGAACACCCAAGCAAAGTAAGCTAAGCTGAACAAACCTTGAAAACGGGTAGCTCAGTGAAGCCGAGCGAAGCCGAGCAATGCCGAATGCTCACGTTGCGGTAGTTGAGACGATGCACTGCTCATTTTCAGTCAGATCGTGAATACTCGCGGAGAAGCTACATACTCACGAGTGCATTTTGATTTTTCCACAACAATTTTCTTCGCCATGGGCCCAAAGAAAGACAACAGTGCCAGTGGCAGCAAATAAATCATACAGTGCTACGAACCACAGAGATTATTGCGCCGTTGTAACTACCGTGACTACTTCTGTAAATACTGGCACGAGGACCCCCCTTAGCTGTTCAACAACGTGCCTGACGTTAAACAACGCACAGAAGCACCGCTTAGTAGTCTAATAATATGCCCAATGTAAAATACACAAACTCAGCACTGAACTAAAGCTAACATTAACATAGCATTTATCATCCACTGATGCCATCATACCACAACAAAAAAGGTAAGGTATTTTTTATTGTTTAAATACTGTACAGGGTTTAAATGTAAAAAACCTAAATAGAAATTAAAATTGAATTTTCTGTTTTTGGAGCTTGGGAACGGATTAATTGCATTTACATTATTTCCTATGGGAAAAAATGTTTCGGAGGTTGAAAAATTCGGACTTTGAACAATTCGCAGGAACGAATTATGTTCAAACTCCGAGGTACCACTGTGTGTGTATATATATATATATATATATATATATATATATATATATATATATATAAGTCACACCTCAAGTCACACCTCATTATTTTAAGATGAGTGTTTGTTTTGGCTGGCCAGTTCCGGAATGTATTCTCCCCACGCTAATAGCCTTCAGATGCCATCGGCTCATCGCACTCAGCAGTGTTGCCCAACCCACTCAACCGCCCCTCAGCGCCCACCCAGACCCCCACCAACACACCCACACATATACAAAGCAAATAAAGAAGTAGCATTTTACGGCCTATAACACAATTGTTCCGAAAGTAATGCTGACTGATTTTTTTTTTTAACCTCCTCAGGCTCTCAGTATTTATATACTTTCACTATTCGTGCTTTCCTTATTGATAACCTCAAAACTGAAACTCATCAGAAGGCTTTCCAAGTGAGTTGAAAGTTAAGAGTCAAGACTAAATTTCTAGATGCTTATGCCAGACAGAAGGCCTTTTAAATCCAGCCCACCATACCATTATTATTGCCCTGTGGAATTTTGTAAATGGTAAGATTTCATGTTTAGAAATATGCTTTGCTGTTTTACAGATTTCTAGGACAACAAGCTAAATTTCACACATTGCCACTACATAATATGTCTGTTTTTTATAGAACCAGTATATCTTATTAATATAGTTCATGCTAAATGCGTACATAAAAGATCCAGCTTTCAAGAACAAATGATTTGAACAATCAAAAGATAAATACAGACTAGGATTTTTTTTCCAGTGCAAAGGGTATATTATATATATATATATATATATATATATATATATATATATATATATATATATATATATATATATACTTTATACTTGTATTTTACGACAATATACTGTATTATTAATTTATATAATAAATTTGAACTAGATTACAGTGAATTGCTGTTTTCTTAAAAAAAAAGAAGAGTAAATACAGTAAGTAACTGTAATTTATATACAGTAAAACTTGTTAAAAAAATACAGTCATATACTGTAATAGATTTTCACAGTAATTTAATGAGATTTTACAAGAATTTGCTGGCAACTTTTTTTTATAGTTTTTTTTTTGTCAATTCTACAGTCAATTCGTTACAGTGAAGGCTATGCAAGTAAAACATACAAAAACAAAGCCCATACAACATGTGTCTCATGAATGGTTTTACTGTATGTTGTGATGCATCTACCCTTACAAGCAGGATTATAAACAGTTTTAGTACACTTATTGCAAGTATGCGGACTGTTATATTGTAGTACCTACCTGGATGGTTGTTTATCTACTTGCTTACTTATGCTTACTGTAAACTTGTTTTACCCTTGCACACAAGAAATACTATTTATTTATTTATTTTAAAATAAAACTATTAAAAATTAAGCATAATAAAAATTAGGGGTGTAAGGCAATTCATTTTTTAAATCGTAATTAATTGCATGACTTCAATAAATAACCCACAATTAATTGCAAATTTTATATCTGTTCTAAATGTACAATAAAATGTACAATACATATTTTTTCCTAAGTTTTCATTCTCTTGTTAACAGAAAAGTAGAATTTTTTTTTAACTAATAGAAATGTAACTGCATCTTTAAGTCATTGTTACTGTAATTTCATAATTCATAAAATTGAGTTCAAATTTAAAAATATGTACTGTACTGGAAAAAAAAGTGTGATATAGATTTGCATTGATGTCATTGTTCTGCCACTAGATGGCATAATTGCATTTGTGAGACGTTGACAGCTCAGTGCATTTTTCTTTTCATATTAAGAGCTATCTAATCTTAAACATGAAGTCACTTGTGAAGTTCTGCACATTTTTAAAATTGTAAAATACAACTTGACCCCAGTCTCCACATATTTATGCATTATTATTAAATTTATGATTGCTAAATTTTGACGTGGATGTGTCTGTTACGTTGCAATTGGAATTTCCCCAGTACAGGCTTTCCAAGTAAGGGGCGGTCATTAATCGTGTTTAAAAAAATGATGGTGTTAATTTAAAGGAACTTAAAATTAACTCAAAATTAACACACTCATTTAAAAAAAAAAAAAAACGCTCTACCAACTAATTACAACTAACTGAATCTGAAAAAGTTAAAACAAAATAAAAAATGCTATAGTACAATAGTACTATAATGACAAATCCAAAACTACAGTAACCGTGATTGCAATTGAATGAATGAATGTTTGTGGTTGTGTTTGTTCCAAAATGACCACCTGCTCGGACAGATCTTAGAAAGCACGCGCACATGGCAGAATTTTGAACGAATCGTATTCATTCTTACTGTAGCAGCTTGTGATTGTGTGACGGAGATGTGTTTCATCTGCAAGCCTGCATGCCAGTCTGAATGAGGCCCTCCCGCAGACGTATAATAGGGCTTTATCGGACCCCTTGACAAATGATGAGGAAGCAGCTGCAAACTGCAGGAGAGCCAACCTCCCTCTGGTAAAGAAAACTCGGTGAGAGGAGGGAACTGAATCAAAGAGAAGATGTGTTTCTTATGAGCAACACATTTTCTTACAAAGCTATGATAATTATTTTCCAAGTGAATACGTTTGATGTGGAAGCTCAGGTTGTGTTGACACAATAATTGCAGTAGAGTATGTCATATGCAATCATCAATTACTTAATTTAGTCTTCCAATGCATTTATTTTAGTGCAGTTCTTCATCAAACTGTAATTTAAAAAATGCTGGCAGGTAATGGCATGTAAAAACACAGTTGTCTTTAACATTCTCAACTGTTGAATACATCTATAAATAAGTTTGCAGCCTGGTTTACATGGAGCCATGTATTCCGATTAGAATGAATCCGAACGGCCAAACGGAATGAAAATGCTCCATATAAACACCTTAATCGGAATGAAAAGGCTGAATCCGAATTGAATTTCATTGGGAATGACATGGGCTACGTCTGTAGATTTCCATGACTCAAGTCGCTCCGGAATCCAAAACGTCAGAAACGTCTGTGCAGGTGGTTTGTTGCCCAGAAGTCCTCTTTTCAGATGGAAGTCAATTTTGCATTTAATTTGGAAATCAAGGTCTTCCTGAGTCTGGAGAAACACAAAAGTCAAACTGCTTTAAGTCCAGTGTGAAGTTTCCATAGTCAGAGAATGGTTTGGTAGTGTGGCTCCATTGATGTTGATCAAGTCTACTTAATGTAAAAGGAGGTTCATCTTTGAAATGTATATTTTTTTTTTTACAGAGATGGGCCTTTAAAGTCCTGACATTCTCTACTTGAGTAAAAGTTACAATTACTTGTGTGAAAACAACTTTGGTAAAAGTACTCACTCAAATAATTACTCAAGTAAAAGTAAAAAAGTACAGGCTCTAAAATTTACTTTAGGAGTAGAAGTAAAAAGTATTTTTATCGTATGTTTCTTCCTACGTCAATTTAAAAGCTATTAGCCAAAGGAGCAAAAAATGGTATCGTAAAGCCAATCACGAGCTGGGATGTGGGGAACCGTGTGTAACGCTTCATATGATTGGCAGAGCCAGAGGACATTGACGGCTGTTTTTTTCTTCCAGGTCAAGTATTTTAATTGTTTTCATGCATTTAAAAACAAAAGTAACGACCCTGTTTTGAAAATGTATCAAGTAAGAAGTACAGATACTCATGTTAAAATGTAGCGGATAAAAGTAAAAAGTAGTCTAGAAAATAAATACTCAGGAAAGTACAAAGTACTGGAAAAAACTACTCAAGTAGAGTAACGAAGTATTTGTACTTCGTTACTTTTCATTTCTGTTTATTGGTCATGTGAAATATTCTAATTTTGTGAAATGCTGGATTATTTTTTTTTTTTTTTACTTTTTGATTTTTTTGCCATAAATTTTCACCAAAATTGAAACAAATAAAGAATTGAAATAGTTCACTTTGTGTGTGATGAACTAATATAACATGCAAGTTTTACTTACAAAAAAAATATTGGAATAAATGAACTTTTCCTCAATATTCTAATTTTCTGACCAGCACCTGTACTGCAAGCGCTGCTATTTCATCCTTAGATACAATATAAATTACGAATATGTTAAGAATTGTTGTCAGCGCTTATCTGTGTCTCGCTTGCTTAAATCACGGAAATGCATTTTTATTGCGTGTGAAAGCTTACATTTGTGAAGTCATTCTCCATGAAATGCATCAGAACACGGCACAACTCTGGTTTTTGAAATGCTAAGAATGACTCCAAAAATAAAATGAAGACATTCATTCTGCATCTCCTCTGAGGTTTGCAGTTGAAAGGTTAAGCTTTGCATAAGATACACATGTGCAGCCATTCGGCCATTTTCCCTGAGTTGAGTGGGCGTATAGCAACCATGAAGTGAGCAGGTACTTGAATAATGAGTAGCCAGTCCAGGTGACAACAAAATCAGATCCGCTCTTTTTCAAGTCCTTTGCCTTTTATTGGCAATCAACAAACAGACTCACTTTGATCGATGTATCTAAGACAGTGGAAAAAATCAAAAGTTGTGGCACATTTTTCTTCAAAAAGATTTAATTGTATTGCACATTGCACACCTTTAGAAACATTAAATTTTTAGATTGTTCCAGTTTAGCCATCCTGAGGGGAGTTTATATGTTCTCATTTATTGAAAAGAAACGATTACAACATCAATATCGAGTTTCAGGTTCCTCTCCAAAGTAGCTGTTACTTTTAGCAATAGCTTAGCGAAACAGATGTTGAGGCCACGACCCCCCACAGACCACAAAGTCATGATCAGCGTGGCTGGTTAAAGCTAGCAGAGGGGTAGGTTGAGCCGGGATGGGGGACGGCACTTATGAACAGACCTGTGTCGGGACCCCCTACTTGGTGCGGTGAATAGAATACCTTGCTCACTGTTGTTGAGGCATATATAGCCTGCAAAAAAAAAAGGAGAGGGATCAAAAGCCAAAATGTGAATTTTTTTCTCTCTCGTAGTTGGTCGATAACGTTTGCCATTTCCCGCCACAATTTAACCACTAGTTCACTTTTGGCTGACTTTGCCGCTTATCTAGCTATTTGTAGCTTCTAAGTGAAAGAGAAGCTGAGCAACAACAACAAAACTGTATTTAGCCTTAATCCCTTCACATTCACTCATCCACCCATTTATCTCAGGGGGTGGCCATTTTGCCACTTGCTGTCGGCTGAAGATGACATCATATTTGCGCAGGCTCATGTAACGACCAATCATGGCTCACCTGCTTTCTGAGTGTGGCCATGTGACATTCGCAATCTGAGAGAATGATGTCATCTTCAGTCGACAGCACGTGGCAAAATGGCCACCACCGAGATAAATGGGTGGATTTTTCAGCTTCATTTCGGCAACATTATCAGAATACTGTGTTTAGAGTAGTGGGGCTACATAAAACATATTATTGTAGAGAAAATATTTGGGTTTACTTTCCCTTTGAAGTGCTTGAGGCAAAATCCTTATCACTACTTGACTGTTTAATACAAGATTATGTTGCACTGTGATTACTCAATGTATTTTGTGTCTCAGTGTTATCTGTGTGCCAGGAATTAGGGTACTGAGAAAAGTTATTTGTCACCTAGAGTGCAGAAATAGAAAAGTAAGACTTTTTAGCCACATTTCCCCCCAACCAGAGGTTTCAAATCCAGGTTCAGAAAGTAAAAGCCTACCACAGTTTGGCTTTAGCCCCAGGTGTTAGCTAGCTTGTTCACTAGCAGGTAAACAAGCACCCAATGAGCTAGCTAGCTAGCTAGCACCAGGGCTAAAGCCAAAATGTGGCAGGGATTTTACTTTCTGGACATGGATTTGCCACCGCGGCCCCCAACACTTTTTGGAGAACAACTGAAGTACAAGATCCGAGGTTACCTCAACCCTCTTAGCCACAGAGACACGCTGAAATTAGTCCAAAACAAATATTAATTGATGCTTTAGGAGATTGTTAATATTATTAGTTAGCCTACAACAATATAGCCATTTATGTGACATAAAATGAAACAAATCTCTGAGATTTAAAGCGATTATTTTTACTGTGTAATGTGGATTTTCGTTCATCTGGCGGACTTTGGTCCTGTTGAAGCCATAATGGTTGTACCCCACTGAGGACTATAGGGTGCCTGTGCCTCCCGCACTCATAAGCAGCTCCTCTAAAGTCTGTGTAGTTTCAGGTTGAGCAAATCCTCCCCTCAAACAATGCTGCTCCGCTTGGCTAATGTATTGTTCAGCCTGTGGGAACCAACTTCCTATATTAAGAAACTGGGGAGAGGGAGTGAGCAAATGTCTGCTCGTTCTGCCACTTTCCTCAGACATAATAGGCTTCTTAGAGTGATGAAAGACAGTGGGAGAAAGATGCACAGTCTTCACACTTCACTGCTTCCCTCTCTTGAGTCCCTCCGTCTTCCTCTATAACGTTTTCCTTCCCCTCCAGCACACACACTTTTCTTCCAAAAGGGACTCTTTTGAAACGGGCTATGAAGGGGGTGATCAAAGGTGGCCAGATGCCACACACAGTATTGCCAATACAACCACTGTACATGGACACCCACACACACCTTTCACACACTTCCAACGGCCAAAGACGTTTTCAAACGATTAAATCTTTATGTTGGTACACAGACACACATAAAAAAGATCGGGCTGTTTTTGCCCAAGTATCTTATTATGTCCTATAACATTATTCTTTGGTCTTAAGTGTGTTAAAAGTGTTTTTGTCCCAATTAATGTCATTTTATGGTAATTTTCTGGATTTCTTCTTTTGTTTTTTTTTGTGGACATTTAATAATTGCATTTTAAACGTTTTATTTTCTGCTTTTTTGTTTTGTTTTGTTTTTTGATTTGTATATTTTTTAATTATTTATATTATTATTATTTTTTAATTAAACTCTGACATTTTTAGCAATTTCATGGAATTTTATGGTAAATTTCTGCTTTTCCTCCTCTTTTTCTGACATTTTATGGTCACTTTTTGAAAATTTTTAGGTAATTTTTAAAAACGTTTTCATCTACCTTGTCTCTTTTTCTGACAAATTAAAAATTTGGACTCTAACGTTTGTTGAATATTTAATTATTCACTTTTTAAACTAAATCATTAATTCATTTAAATAATATTTGATCTGAAAAATTACAATAAATATGTAAAAAAAAGCCGCAGAACCGCAGGTTGCAGACCCCTGAGCTAGGGCAATGCTTAGTTCTACATGACAGAATAAGGCCTACAAAACAAAATGCAGTGGTACCTTGGAGTTTGAACATAATTTGTTCCTGTGAAGTGTTCAAAGTCCGATTTGTTCAGTTGTTTTTTCCCCATAGGAAATAATATAAATGCAATTAATCTGTTTCAAAGCTCAAAAAAAAAAAGTAAATTTATTTCTAATTTAATTTAATTTATATTTATTTAAAAACATGTACACACTATACAGTATTTAAACAATAACAAAGACCTTACCTTTTTTATTGTGGTGTGATGGCATCAGTTGATGAAAAATGCACTTGCAAATGTACGGGGCCTGTTGTAAATTCCTCATTATTGCTATGGTAATTAGTTCAGTTCTGAGTTTGTGTATTTTACATTGGACATATTGTTAGACTACTACGGGGTCCTTGTGCACTGTTTAAAGTCAGGCACTTTGTTGAACAGCTAAGGGAGAGGTCCTCACAACAGCATTTACAGAAGTAGTCACAGTACATACAACGGCGCGATTATCTCCTTCCTTAAATCCACTGTGATTCCACTGCGCCCATGGTGAAGAAAATTGTCGTGGACAAATCCAAATGCTCTCGCGAACACCTGCAGGAGTGTTCAGAATGAGGTCAAACACAGAGGCGTTTTTTTCTCTCTGATTTTTTGGTCAAAGTCCAATTTGTATAAGTTCTGAGACGCTCGAACTCTGAGGTTCCACTGTAAGAGTGACAAATACAGAACCATAGCAACTGACAGCATCATCATCTCAAGGGCCAAATAAAAACAAATACAGGAGCAGCATAGCAAGTGCATAGCAACCGACACCATCAACAGGACCCAACCCAAAACAAAGCCACAACAATCAACATCTTACAACACTAGCGCTTTCGGTCCTCCGGAAACATCAACACATAATTGCAAGTGTCTGTTATACGTTTTTGTGACCTCTAGTGTAGTGGTAGGGAACCCCCGGTCCTCGAGAGCCGCTGTCTTGCCTTTTTTCCATGTCGCTCTCCACCAACACACCTGATTCATGAACAAGATCGTTATCGGGCTTCTACAGAACTTGCTGATTCGCTGATCATTTGAGTCAGCTGTGTTGGAGGAGAGAGACATAGAAAACAGACAGGACTCTTGATGTCCAGGGTTCCCTTTTCCTGCCGTAGTGGGATCATTAGGGATGTAATGATATCCAAACATCACGATACGATAATTATCACGATATTGTAGGGAGGTTGGCGATACAAATAAAGGTCACAATATTGCAAAAAATAAATAAATTAGGCCATACTAAAAATACAAAAAAACACACACACAATATTGTGCTTTTGTACATTATAGAAATAAAAATATTATAAAAATATTATAAATATTATATATATATTGAGGCACATACTTGCTAATGCAAGGACACATTGAGTTCCTACATATATTGACTCTGTTCACAAGCATATGGGGTAGATGCTACGGGTTCCACACATCAGCGTCGTTTCCGGCCACTGATGGCCATGTTCCAACACTCGCACCGCCACCCCTGCGCTCCCCACCCCGCGCTCCCGACCATCGCTTCGGTCAACTGAGACAGATACTCTACACACTTGCACCCTTCGACCGGAACGCGCAACCGAGGGGCACAAGGGCGGAATCGCAAGAACTGGAATGCGGCCCACACGTCGCAAACAGGAAACAAAGCTGATGTGTGAAAACCAGGAAGTTGGAAGTCCCACCTCCTCCGTAGCATATACCCCATTATGTTCTCCTTCATCTGTGCATTGGCGTGGATTTAAACATATAATGGCCAAAACATGCCTTGTGAAAACTAAACTGCACTAAAAAAAACTAGCCACCAGAGGGTGCTAGAACTGCACAAATGGAAATCAACCCGACTTTTTTAACAGATGCTTTTAATGTCGTGACATGACGACGACGATATATTGTGGCGGTTTTCATATCGCTATATCACGATATTGCCGTTATCGTTACATCCCTAGTGATCATATGAGATTTCTGCCTTGGGGCTTCCAACAGTTTATTTTTTTATATTTATAATATTGCCTTTCAAGATACCCGCATGGTCTGTGTGCCACGATGTGACAACCAACTTTTGTAGCGCAAGCCCACATGCGGGGCCGGACATGAACAAATATTCTGAAAAGAAATTAGTCATACCACTAGAACACCTTTTTTTACAACATACAAAAATGATGCATTCATATTTGCTTCCATTTCAAAATCAAATAAAGCCCCTTGAGCCAAGGACAGCTTCTGAAAATAATTTCAACTTACATTTCTTACTTTGGAGTGGTATTTTTCTCAGGGTTGGTTGGTTAGAGTAAGTGCCTTTTAAATCAAATATAACATTTAGTTTTCCCTTTTGTGAATGTATACCTAGATAAAAGAGTTAAACGTCGAAGGAGTTAGCCATGTGGCAATACAAGTCTATTACCTAACAAAGCCATCTTGGCAAACTTCTGACATTCATGTGACTAACCAGTCTTGCCTTTAAAGAAGACAGAGGCAGTATACAAATTGTAGAAAACCACATGCAGTATAGCACATGGTATTACAAAATGTTTAAAATTATGCTACAACATTCAATACATAAAAAAAGCCCTAAAATTTAGAAGGTGCCTCTTCTCTGGGCGATGTATTTTGCAAGTGCAAGTCAGATTTTTTTTCTTTTCTTTTTAACATCCTTTGTGTCAGGATTCATGTTGTGGTGGACCCAAATGCAGGGAGGCAAGGCTGGCGTCCACAACCAACAAAAATCTAACCAAAACCAAAAGTACCAAACATAGACAATGAACAAACAATTGAATTTATCAATGTGTGTGTGTGTGTGTGTGTGTGTGTGTGTGTGTGTGGGTGTGCGTGTGTGTGTTGTTTATGTCATTGGTCCCCAACCTATTTTTCACCACGTACCAGTTCATACAAGTCCACCACTTTCGCAGACCGGCAACCCAGTGGGTTGGGGGGAAGGGGGGATGCTTGGCTGTTCGTCGGCTGATTAATAAAATACGTCAACAACAAACGCAAATCCACCACCTGTACTAGCAGCACAAACACCATAACAAGGGTAACAACAACGCTTTAATATGGTGAAGTCACTGTGGTAATGCTTCTGAATGATACGAGCGACACAAAAACTGCAGTATTTTGTAGATATAACACTAAATGTGAAGCCACATTTGTATGTAACTATATTAGCAGTGCCCTGCTTAAATGCGCCAACATAACAAGGCATCACAGAACAAATCCAAAGCCCATGAGTAGCTCACTCACCATAACGCTAAATTAAGAGCCGCTCGCCGCAGAGCGGGTCATCGTCATGCGTGGGAATCTCCTGTAGCTGTAAAGTCCATGTACCTTTATTTTTCTTCTTGGTCATAGGCTCCTGTTTTGTCCCATTACTGGGTCTTTTCTCTGTTCCAAAGAAACTTTCAAATATGTCTGTTTTTTACTCATTTTGCTAACTTGTCAATTAGCATCAGCGCTACGCGACTGAGATAATTAGCATCTTGACATGCGTCAAGAATCTGTCGTAAACAGAGAGAATCCGGTCACTTTTCAAAATAAAATATTTTTTAAACCTCAGCTAATCAATTAACCGGAAGTACAGTACGTTTTTCCGGAAGTACAGTACGTTGTTTTTTCTTTTGTTTTTTTTTTCTTTCAGCTGTGCGGCCCACAGTGGCCCGGTCCAAAGTGGCCCATGGCCCGGGACCGGTCGGCGGCCCGGTGGTTGGGGACCACTGTTTTATGTTACCAACACTTCTTAGCAGACCATATGATTCCAAAATCAACATTCAATCTCAAGTTAATACTTCCACAGTAGAGATTATAGAGTCTCTATAATGTCAAGTGACCCGCACGGGTCTTACGCTCAATAAAGATGAGTCACTGCTGTATCTTGTCATAAATTATTCCATTTTTAATCTACAATGAAAGTCCACGTATCAGTATTATTTGTCTCATTGAGTGACTAAAAGTAAAGTAAAATTCATATCAGATAGATAGATACCAGGTAGATAGATAGATTATTATTATTATTATTTACAATATTAATATAAGATTTTTTTTAAATTATTATTATTATTATTACCTTTGTTGTGCCTTTTTTCCCCTTGGGGAATATCAGTTAGTTAAAACCAAGAAATCAAATCAACAGTATAAATGTTATATTTGTAACATTTGTTTAAACAAATCACAATAAAAGTAGATTCACCTGACGGAAGCAAAGATTGTGAAGAAGGAAGGTGCTGTTAAGTTAATATTAATTAAAGTATTCGTGTTGAGGAACTAAAATAGTGATTATTTAGTAGGTTCATTGCACACTTCTGTAAATTGAGTTTCCTTTTTTTTACTGCCCAAATTCACCAATAAACTATATGTAAACTTAGGAACACAACTGTATTTAAGTGCCACTAGAAGACATATTAGTACCATTTTTGTTCTACCAAATACAGTGGAACCTCCAAAGTTAAAAACATTTTTTTCTCCAAGACACTGGTCGACCTCCGGATAGTCTTTCAAATCCATTTTCCCCATTTCAATTAGCATATTATAGCCAATTAATCTATTTAAGGGTCAAATTGTCGTCATATCATCATAAGACCCTTTTTCAACTGCACAGGCAAAATTTTAGATACAAGTGGTGAGCATATGACGGCTTGCCAGTTCGTGGCTCGGCATCGTCATTTCAGTCTTTTGCACTGGAAACATTCAATTGATTTAACAAGTCTACAAAAACTTTCCAAATGCTAGGTTTCTGTTTTAATGGATACAAAATGAGAGCAAGCTGGATCTTCTCAAAGCTTATGCCACCATTGTGACCGACAATCAGCAACTGAGTTCATGTGGTTGCATAAGTGTGGACATCCTCCTATAATTGGGCCTGTAGTATTAGTAATAGTAGTTGAAGAAAAAGGTTTTAAATTTGTCAATATTTTTATGACTATCACAAACCCTGGCAATTGAACAGGTTAATAGGGGTGTGTAGACTTTTTTTTTATCCACTGTATGAGCTTTCATGACTTCAAGTAGAAAGGGGGCAAGCGGGGAGGTCTCGTCTGTCTAGACATACGAGCAAGAATAAAACCGGGAGCTGTTCTAGGGTACTAAGAGGAAGTCTTTTGGAAGAAACATGGCTTCTCAGTATAAATAGCCTGTATAGGGCATGTGTACTGAGAGATTAAGACATCTTTGAAGTCTACCATACATCAGTTCAAAACTCCCTTCCCCTGTTCTTTAAGCTAATAAGCTTAAATCTTCCAGCTCAACTCTTCCGACAGCCAAGACCATGAAAAGACAGAAGAGGAAAAAAAAACTTTTAATCCCAGCTTTGATGATACATTATGTGCCGCTGAACAGAATGCTCAAAGTTGCCCCTAAAACTTTAGCGACAAGGAGGCTATCAGGCTGTTGTGGATGGAGGACTTGTCCACATATAACAAAAGTTTGGCCACGTGAAAGGAGGCAATTCTGACGGGACGTAAGCAGGGTATGAAGGAAATGGGCCCTGGCTGCCATATGATAATTGTATTTCAGCCAAACCACATTCCTCAGATGTGACAGCAGCAAGCAATGTAAATATAAGCATAAACTCATAGTGACCCCGTGTTGTGCATATGCAGCAATCAGCAGCTAAGCAAGCGCGGATTAAGCTCGCAGAAGCAAGGCGGCCGAGGGTGCAAGAAAATGAAAAATGAAAAGAGTGTGTCAGAGGAAGAGGAAAAGAGGATCATAGATGGAGGTGACAAGAGCTGCGAGGAGAGATGAAATGAAGAGAGTGTGCAGAGTTCACATTTAGCTGTCATTTTTCTGCACACAGCGAAAAAAGCAGTAGGCTACTAAGATCTGGTTTCTATGGCAACTAGAGGCCATTATATGCAAACCGCTGTGCAAACTTAAGGAAGGAAGGAGAGCGCGGCCAGTGAGGTCAAAACTCTGAGAAGATCAATGACACGAAGGATACACAGCAAAAAGCTATTTTTCGTTCATAACAACCGTAAGACATCATTGATATCAGATCAAATTTACGATCTTAGGTTGGATTTACACTTCATGGTTCAAGTGACACGATTGACATTTTTGCTCATAAGTGGCACAACTTGGATTTGTTATGGCAGTTAAAACAAAACAAAACAAAAACATATCAACAATGGAATTAGACAACTCCTATATATTGATGAAAACAGATGAGAATCAGATTTTTAAAGAAAAACCTATTTAACGTAATATAGTGTTTTCCCTTAAAATTGCTGAAATTAATGGCAATGTTTTATTCTAATTTCAGGTTGATTCAGGTGTTGAGTAAATAGAAACACAGTAATGTAAAGTGAAAAGTGGTCAATTGAAAATACTTTTTTTCCCCCATACATTATTTAACCATGTGTTGAGTCCTGGCACACAGGAAGAAACCTAGACAACAATGAAAAGATAGCATTGTTTCATGCAAGCAAAGCAAGCAAAAGTTAAAATGTAGCAATGTGCTGCCAGGACAGCAAAGGGGTGGGGGTGGGGCGAAGGGTTTGCACGGGCTTTTATCTGTTTGGAATGGTCACACCATATACTTTGCAGGTCACCTCGGACACTTGACAAGAGGAAAAGGTTACACATAACACCAAATCTCTTTTGCAAGAAAGCAGCAGAGATGTTACATAAGAAGTCAGATGTGACTAACATTTCGCTCACTTCTTATTTATTATACGTTGAATATTATTATCTTGTGCAAGTCTAAATAAGTCTCGGCTTTTGTTATTATAAATCTCCGTCCTTGGACAATCAATAGACTATCAATGAAGCATAGTATTAAATAAAAACCTAATCATTAATTATTGATGTGAGTGCTGTTGAGTGTTCTTCAGAGGATTTGTTCGTAGCTAAGAACAGCATTTTTGCCTTCGACGCTGAAGTGATTTGTGATTTTATATATTAGGGCTGTCAAAACTAAATCGTTAACTCTGGAGATGAATTTAAATTAATTCAAGCGTTAACTCTGTTAACTCCGTTAACTCAGCTAAACTTGGAGCAGTCACTGGCAGAAAGATGAATAAACATGGACTATAGGTAGGTTTACTTTCTGATTTACTTGAAGCAAGAGCAAGAACTCCATCACCTGCAGTGAGGGAGCTTGCACCTCTCATTCCTCAAAAAGAGCAGCAGACATGTCCAAGGGGTTCACCTGCAGTTGGAATAGATTAGAAAGAAAGTTGTTTTTTTCTTCACAATTTAAGGAGAAGCAGTCTGGGCTACCAGCGGAAAAGTTCAATCTCCTCGTTCTTGGCTAGAAAAACAGGAAAAACAAGAAGACAACTACAGCCAACACATCAACATCTTGGAAAGAACCTTCAAATGGAAGTTTTTTCTTTTCTTTTTAATAAACTTGTACTAATAACTGAAGTTAAATTAAATTGAGCTAATTACATTACCTTTTGACTGCCCCCCACATAACAGAAAGTTTTTTTTTCCATTTTGGGTTTAGTTGACCTTTAATTGCTACCAGAACAAGTGATTTTTGACACATGACCCAGTGTGAAAGAGGTTCAAGGGCTACAATGGATTATTTGTAGATGAGGACAAAAATAGCTTGAAATGTTTATATGAAATAGGTCAAATGTATTCCGTTAAATCCATTTTTAAAAAATACAATATTTTTTAATGTGTCACATTTATTTGACTTGTAAGTTTTACTGTATTATTAACAATGAATAAATTGATCAATTGCTTCATCATATAAAATTAATAAAAAAAATAGGAATAAATACTTTTTCACTAACACAATTTTAGGCAGAAAAATTTCTAAATTGCAACAAATAATACAGCACTTTTGATAATGTAAATGCTCAGTGAACCAGATTAAAGAACAGAGCAGGCCATATGTGGCCCACGGCCCATACGTTGCCCACACCTGGTCTAAAGACTCCTCCAAGCGTTTTTCTCCATTTGTCCAGGGGCCGTCTGAGGGTTAGCAATGAGTGGTTTCCCACGTTGTAATGACGTTCAGGCTCAAATGCTTGATCAGCTGCTGACTCTCCAGCTTCGCGGCATGAGCAATCAAAAGTCCGTATATAAAAGTTAGAAAGTCTTTATGAGAACTTAATTTGAGATCTTCCAGAGACTCCAGTGACCTTGAAGGGATTTGTGTGGATACACCCGCAGACACAATGAAACCCACCTGAGGATGGAACTCACATTCAGATTCTTTGAGAACCTTTGAAAGAGGTGACGGAACAGTTCTATAAAAACACACAAAAAAAGATTCAGTTGTGTTTGACGTGTCCGTATTTTCAAAATAACACAATAATTTTGATGGAAACATTTTCTTGATTTACATAGAAAAATGCACATGCACAAAGTAATAATGTTAATGTACTTGGATTTTTGGCATGAATTTATACTTTTGTTCTTGAGAAATGAAAGGGCAGAATATTTTATGTTTTTCCACCAAGCTATCCTCTCCCATTAGTTGTTACTTGTTAACTTATTTTTTGATATGTTCCAAAGGAAATAGGACTTTATGCTAATTTACACAAGCTACAAAGCTGTTATGTTCTCTATATGAAATTCCTTTGCCAAAATAAGATAAATAAGAATGTATTATTTTTTTTTTAATCACTTTGGATGAAAGCCTACTTCTTCTTTTGCGTGTGATTTTTTTCCACAACTTAAATTTTACACTGTAAACCACTACATAGAGATACATTTATCACAGGGAGAGCTCCTATCCAGCCTGTTTTCCATGTTTCTCTCACTAACACTAACACACCTGATTCATGATCAGGATCGTTATCAGGCTTCTGCAAAGCTTGCTGATGAGCTGATCATTAGATTCAGCTGTGCTGCAGGAGGGAAACATGGAAAACATGGACTTGGGCACCACTGGTTTAACATGTTTCAACAGCCGCACAACCAATTGTAAAATGTAGATGGCTGGCCAAAGCAGTTAGGCATGTGCGGCGAGGGCAGATAGGGGAGGCAGAGTTTCCCTGTAACCTCCCCTGCGTCTGAAGAGTAAATAAATAAACAAATAAGTTAATAATGATTACATTAAACTATTTTCCATTTTATTTTTGTGGTCTGTACTTTACATTGTTTTTCTTTTTCAATCCATCCATCAATGATTTAATCATTAAAATGGCACAATTTGGCCTATGAGATGAGGAAGAAAAACGTAAAATAATCTGGACAAAAGACAGGAAGATCATTTTTGTATCCTTTTGTGCCCCACTGTGGGGTAAATGGAACCTCAAGTAGCATGCTAATTAACAAATCAATGGACAAAGTAACCCAAATACAGATTTTTTTTTTCTCCCACTATTATTTTTTTGCAGTTCAGCCTCTCTGTAGTTTGGTGCTCTACCAAAACGACATTTGAATTAGTATCATATTGTATAATGTTAGAGGTTTAAAACTCATAGAGTAACTGCCTTCTATTCGGGATGAATGTCTATCCTTGTCGCATGTCTTGCTACCTCTTTTGTTGAGCCCCATCCTCAGATGGCTTCTGGCCTACATTTGCCTGCCGAGCTCTTGAGTGTTTGTGTGTGCGTGCGAGTGTGTGCCAAATCTCGACATGGTTTTACTGGCAGAGCATGCAGGCGATGGATGGATTGGGTAGAGACAGCACATGAACATGAACAACAACAACATATATTTTGTGTTAATTTTAGTCATAAACAAGGGGAAAAATATTAATTTCAATAAAACACATTTTACATGATAGTTATATCAAATTTCTTTCACAGAATATAAATTTTATAATTCCTTTTTGAGGTACTCTTTGACTGTATTGCAAATATACAGTATATAACATTCAATCAGCTAGTTCGTTTTGCTCTTAAGAGGTGCAGGCAAGCCTTTTAGTTTCATATAATTTGTTGAATCTTGCATATGCAGTGTCTTCAATGTGAGCCCTGCCCAAATAAAATAACTCAATCAAGTCATTGTATGCACTATTGTCCCAGTGTTGACAATTTTGCGATTTTGTTGCTATATTTAGCGACATTGATGACCCTTCTATTTTCAAAAAAGTCACTCACGACAAATCTGGAATGACGACCCTCCCCAGCTACTGGCATGCTTTAATAAAGCGTTGACATGAAATTTAAAAAGGAATCTTGTCAAAGCTCCCAGACACTCAAAGGGTATATAAATAGAGACAAAGAATATATAAATAACTCAAATAGCACATCAGTGTGAGAAAAAAAAAACCTGACTTACCATGACCGTGTTTTCTGCGATAAAAAGACAAATAAATTAGATTTGAGCATCAGCAGGAAAAATCTGTGACAAATTAATTGGCATACATTGTTACTTTCATATCATTATTTAGCTTCAATAACATTCAGAATTGTATTGAACAAACACCACCATAAAAACAATGTTTTGTTTTGAATTACTCAAAATAAAGTGCTCCAAATTATCATGCACAACTGGCTCCTCCCTTTGGATAATATAATATGTTATGAAGCTATGAAAATAAATTTTTGGCTACAATATTAAAAGACGATGTGACAGCCACCCCACAACCCCCGCCCGCCCCCGCCCCCGCCCCGCCCTTTCCCCCCAAATGAGTTGTACATGTTATAGGTTACATCAATAGTGGAAAAGGTTCAGCCATTTTATTCTCTAAGGCATTTAAACAAGGGTGTGTAAAGTTTCTATAGTCACTGTAAATATTCATCACTGCCCAACAAAAAGCCTCTATCTGCACTAGATCCCTCCATTTTTCACAATTATGCTCTGTGTATTCTTCCGTGTGTACGGTTGCCAAACAACAATCTGGAACTTTACCAACACATAACTATCAGATTGTCAAGAAGAACGTTAATATGCAGACATAGAAGTTATGATAGGCTTACTTCAAAATAGACTGCATTAAAATCGTCATCCACAGCACACAACATCCAATTATAGACCCATCAGTATATTGCCTACAGTGTCTAAGATCCGCCATTTTATTAACATCCGAACAACTGACCAGAGGAGAACCAGAGGTGCAGCAAGGGGAGACTGTATTGTTCCCTTTAAGAAAAGTGCTTTTGGTCGAACTGCTTTCTCTGTCCGAGCTGCTAATGAGTGGAATCTCACTCTTCACATTACATTTAAGCTCAAACTTAAAAAATGCTTAACTGAGTGCCGGAGTGTTGTCACGATACCAACATTTTGACTTTGATACTATAAATGCATCAAAATACAAAAAATAAAAATGATTATGTTAGCGGATGACCCATAAAAAAAAAAAGGTAAAACTTTAAAAAGAGGGGGGGGGGGGGGTATTGCTAAGTGATTTAACCCCCATCATTTTTCTTGTCTGTCAGTTTAGATTGTTACTGTCCACATTGTTTAGATATGTGTAGTTACTGTATTAACGTTTCATGCATTGATAGAGTTTTTTTCTGCCTGAATTTGAAATGTCCTATTGTGTAAGTGGTCTTTGAACCAACCTTGCTACTCCTGTTATGATCCGCTCGTTGAGTGTATTACAAACAAAAAGACAGAAATTCAAGTACAATCATCTGTCTGTTACAAGGTACGAGTGATCCACTCACTTTTACACGTCCAATAAATATGTTTTTGTGTTTTAAGCTAGCAATCGCCTAATAATGAGGTACCAACTGGCTGTCTACATATTGTGTTTTACAACAGTCCTAAACAGTAATATTTATAATCCCGCATGTACTTGTGGATGAAATGGATAAGCGCCCACTTCATCGTCAAAATGGTATTTTACAATTACAGTAGTGCTATTTTTACTAGCTAAAACTCATGGTACAGTACAGATAGCGCTACTTGCTGCAACACAGGTCACACCATTCTTTTTGTTGAAACCCACCAAGCTTACTTTCCCCCCACGGTTATTGTAGTTTTGGAATTTTCATTTTAGCTAGTTTTGATTTTGTTTTGTTTTTTAAATTTAGTTCATTTTAATTAGTTTTGGGTGGTTCTGTTAGTTTTTACTAGTTTTAGTTATTTAAAAAAAAGCTTAGTTATTAGTTTGGTTTTAATTTGTTTCAGTATTAATTTTAGTTTTGTTTTTTGCTTTTAAAAAGGTGTATTACTTGTGCGCAATATAAAAAAAAAAAAACATGGTAAGATTAGAAAAGTAATGCATTTCTTACCTAATGTTGCATTTCGACTGAGTTAAATGGAAAAAGCAGGCAAGCCGCGCCACTGGAGCCAAAAATCAAGCATGGAAAATCGTCGCAGAGGAACGACGTCATCTGAAGGTGCTTTTCTATTGGCTGCTGCTAGATGACGTCACTTTTGTGTGACACACTTTCAATTGTCCTTATACCGGTTAGTATCAAAATAAATCTACTTAAAATCACATTTAAAATCATCCCCAAAGACTCATGCGTTAAATTAATTACCAAAGACAAAAACACAGGACATTATTGCTATAATTATAGTTAGTTTTAGTAAACATAAAATGTAGTTTCAGTTAGTTTTTGGTTAAAAAAAAAGCATTTTTGTTTTTATTTTATTTTGTTAAGAATATTTTTTTTGAATTTCAGTTTTTGTTTTCGTTACATAAAATAACCTTGTTTCCCTCTTTTTAAATAATTTCTCTAGCTAGGTTTGTTTTTGGTCATTTTAGCCACATGGTTAGTTTAGGGTGAGTGAAGAGCCATTAAGACACACAAAAATAAATTAGTGGTTGGATGTGCTGCATGTACTGTAAATGAAATGGTGTCAGTTTCCTTTCTCTGTGGCCCTTTGAAACAAAATATTTTGTCAGAATACTTGAAAGGAGATGAAAAAAATGATGAAAACACAAAATAAAGGCCAATAGATTCTTGTTTTTCCAAAATATTACTAATCATACATGACATTATTGCTTCCAATCTTCCTTTTCATATACTGTACTGATGTTGCCCTGGCCGGAGCAGTTGGAATAAAAATAGCCACATTTGTGGAGCCAGACTGAGCTAAAGCTGATCACATCTCCACAGTCACCCAGCACAATATCTATTAATCATCCCCATTTTTTTGTTTTGATCGATGTGTCTGTGAATTTTCCAACATGATGATTAAACAAAATCCAAAACCATGTGAATGTGAATGTGTGCAACGACACAGACGGCACCAAACCCTGGGCCTGTTTTTGGACGAACACAAAAGCAACCCCTTTGAAGCTCAGGGCCATTCATATTTCTTGCTTGTTGGGGACATATTGCTGAACAGTTCAATGAATGAGGTGAGCGTCTGCTAGTATCATCTAGTTTCTGTTAATCCATTTGAGCTACTTTATTGTGGCCCTACATAAACACAAGAACATACTGTATAACGTACCTGCGAATTAATTCCATCATCAAATTAGATACAACTCATGTGTCCAACAATCCTGGCAGGTTTGATTGATTTTAAATGTTTATTATGTTTATAAAACAAAACAAGCAATCAACAGTAGACAATCGAAAAGGGAGTGGAAGAAGTCCAGACTTGAAGCTTCTTATAGGCAGCAGACATGTAAAAGAGACTTCACATTGGAGACACAACTGTATCTTGTTGCTCCACCCAATGTGAACATTATTTACAGCCACATTGTCAAAAGGTCAAACGACGCATGCTTATTCATGACGTCGCTTCTTCTTGGCTGCAGCACAGACAGACACTCCCAGTACAAAGGGTGTGGCTAAAAAAGGAAGAAAAAGAAAAAAAGAAACTGCAGCACGGTGACTGTAAACTTGACTCAAAGAGCAACAGCACAGACATATTCACAGTCACTGCATTCCACGTGTCACTCGCCTTGATCAATTATTCAACTTCAAGTGTAATCCAACGGAATCATTTCACAAAACAGCAGTGACTAACTCCCCGACGGACCGTAGCTTCCACTCATACACCTACTCTTCACGGATAGCCGCTTACAGGACTTTCTAGAATCGGATCAGGCTAAGCAATTGGTTTGCATTGGAATAGAATGATGATGTGATCTTTAATATTTACGGTCATAATAACGGCATGAATCCAATGTTAAATAACTTCCTTAAGAGACAATGACATAGCAGCTGTGCTATCTAAGGCACATACACAACATATTTATAGCCTTATGTAGTGCAAGGAAACAAACTAATCATCCTACAAATGTTAGTTTAAAAAAATCTAATTTTATCAAAAAGTAGGGGTGTCAGGTGATTAAAATTTGCAATCATAATTAATCGCATTAGCCCATATCAGGGGGCTCGGTACCCCATACTCCCGAAGCACCCCCCACAGGACTCCCCGGGGGACACGGTCAAACGCCTTCTCCAAGTCCACAAAGCACATGTGTACTTGTTGGGCGAACTCCCACGCACCCTCGAGGACCCTGCTGAGGGTTTAGAGCTGGTCCACTGTTCCACGGCCGGGACGAAAACCACACTGCTCCTCCTGAATCCGAGATTCAACTTCCCGACGGACCCTCCTCTCCAGCACCCCTGAATAGACCTTACCTGGGAGGCTGAGGAGTGTGATCTCTCTAAAGTTGGAACACACCCTCCGGTGCCCCTTCTTAAAAAGGGGAACCACCACCCCGGTCTGCCAATCCAGAGGCCCTGTCCCTGATGTCCACGCAATGTTGTAGAGACGTGTCAACCACGACAGCACCACAACATCCAGAGCCTTTAGGAACTCCGAGGCCCTGCCACCGAGAAGCTTTCCAACCACCTCAGTGACTTTGACCCCAGAGATAGGGGAGCCCACCTCAGAGTCCCCAGACCCTGCTTCCTCAAAGGAAGGCGTGTCGGTGGAATTGAGGAGAACTTCGAAGTACTCTCCCCACCGATTCACGACGTCCCGAGTCGAGGTCAACAGCACCCCATCTTCACTATACACAGTGTTAATGGCGCACTGCTTTCCTCTCCTGAGACGCCGGATGGTGGACCAGAATTTCCTCAAAGCTGTCCGGAAGTCATTTTCCATGGCCTCACCGAACTCCTCCCATTCCCTCAGCGACCGCCGAAGCCGCATTCCGCTTGGCCAGCCGGTACCTGTCAGCAGCCTCCGGAGTTCCTCCCAAACATGCCCCTCCATGGTCTCACTGTCATTACCCACGTGAGTGTTGAAGTCCCCCAGCAGAACGAGGGAGTCCCCAGGAGGAGCGCTCTCCAGCACACCCTCCAAGGACTCCAGAAAGGTTGGGTACTCTGAGCTGCTGTTCGGTGCATAAGCACAAACAACAGTCAGGACCCGTCCCCCCACCCGAAGGCGGAGGGAGGCTACCCTCTCATTCACCGGGGTAAACCCCAACGTACAGGCGCCTAGCCGGGAGGCAATGAGTATGCCCACACCTGATCTGCGCCTCTCACCGTGGGCAACTCCAGAGTGGAAGAGGGTCCAGCCCCTCTCGAGAGGATTGGTACCAGAACCCAAGCCGTGTGTGGAGGCGAGTCAGACTATATCTAGTCGGAATTTCTCAGCCTTGCACACCAGCTCGGGCTCCTTCCCTGTCAGAGAGGTGACATTCCATGTCCCCAGAGTTAGCCTCAGTAGCCGGGGGTCGGACCGCCAAGGCCCCCGCCTTTGGCTGCCACCTAACTCACTGCGCACCCGACCCCGGTGGTGAGCCCATGGGAAGGGGGACCCACGTTGCCTTTTTGGGCTATGCCTTTTTGGGCGGGCCCCATGGGTATTGGCCCGGCCACCAGACGCCCGCCTTCGAGCCCCACCTCCAGGCCTAGCTCCAGAGGGGGGCCCTGGTGACCCGCGTCCGGGCAAGGGAAACGAAGATCCAAAGTTTGTGTTCATCATTGGGGTCATTTGAGCCATGCTTTGTCTGTTAGCCTGATACGGGCTATTCGGTCCCTGTACGACCGATGTCAGAGCTTGGTCCGCATTGCCGGCAGTAAGTTGAATTCATTTCCTGTGAGGGTTGGACTCCACCAAGGTTGCCCTTTGTCACCGATTCTGTTCATAACCTTTATGGACAGAATTTCTAGGCGCAGCTGAAGCGTTGAGGGGGTCCGGTTTGGTGGCCTCAGCATTGCATCTCTGCTTTTTGCAGATGATGTGGTGCTGTTGTCTTCTTCAAGCCGTGATCTCCAGCTCTCATTGGAGCAGTTCACAGCCGAGTGTGAGGATCAGCACCTCCAAATCCGAGACCATGGTCCTCAGTCGGAAAAGGGTGGAGTGCACTCTCCGGGTCGGGGATCAGATCCTGCCCCAAGTGGAGGAGTTCAAGTATCTTGGGGTCTTGTTCACGAGTGAGGGTAGGTTAGAGCGGGAGATCGACAGGCGGATCGGTGCAGCGTCTGCAGTGATGCGGACGCTGTATCGGTCTGTTGTGGTGAAGAAGGAGCTGGGCCGAAAGGCAAAGCTCTCGATTTACCGGTCGATCTACGTTCCTACCCTCACCTATGGTCACGAGCTGTGGGGCGTGACAGAAAGAACAAGATCCCGGATACAAGCGGCCAAAATGAGTTTCCTCCGCAGGGTAGCCGGGCTCTCCCTTAGAGATAGGGTGAGAAGCTTTGTTGAGAGGAACCAGTTGAGGTGGCTCAGGCATCTGGTTCGGATGCCTCCTGGACGCCTCCCTGGGGAGGTGTTCCGGGCATGTCCAACCGGCGGGAGGCCACGGGGACGACCCAGGACACGCTGGAGAGACTACGTCTCTCGGCTGGCCTGGGAACGCCTTGGGATCACGTCGGAGGAGCTGGCTGAAGTGGCTGGGGAGAGGGAAGTCTGGGCTTTCCTGCTAAAGCTGCTGCCCCTGTGACCCGACCCCGGATAAGCGGAATTGAAAACGGAACGGAAAGACGGAACGAAATTAATCGCATTACTTCAATAGTAAACTCACTTAATTAATCGCACATTTTACATCTGTTCAAAATGTACAATAAAATGTACAATGCAAGTTTCATACAGTAATTTCATAATAATTCATAAAATTGAGTTTAAAATTAAAAATATGTACTGTACCGTACTGTGTTATTGATTTGTGTTGAGGCCATTTTTCTGCCAATAGATGGCATAATTGCATTTGTAAGACGTTGGCGACAGCTCAGTGCATTTTTCTTTTTAGATTAAGACCTATCTAATCTTTAACATGAAGTCACTTGTGAAATTCTACACATTTTTAAAATTGTAAAATACAAGTTGACCCCAGTCTCCACAAATATATGCATTATTATTAAATTAATAACTGCTAACTTTATACACATACAGTAATGACATCATGTGATAGGATTTAATTAATTAATTAAATAATTAGTTAGGTCTTGAATTAGGTTTTTGGCACACTTTTTACACACCTTAGTTACCTGGGAGCAGTATAAGACAAACAGACATATACAGAAGTATACTTTTCATTGAGACATCTCAACTCCTCATAGCTCATCAGTGCGACTTTAAAATTAGTTGTTCTTCGCAAAGTAAAGAATATACCCTGTGAGGGTTGTTATATGGTCTGTCTGTGTTCTGGCAATGTTTGGGTTCAGATATCTGTTGCTTAACTGCCACATGCATGCTAAATGTTGGCACCCGTGTCTATGGACTTTCCCATTGGATGTTAGCATTCAGGTAGTGGAGGCAATGTGGGGTTTGCCTATAATTATCTTTGCTTCATGTTTACTTTAACAATAACCTTCAGATGAGAGTGGCAATAAAGAGCTTGAACAATATTTACTAATTCTATCAGGAAAACCTCCGCGAACAAGTTGTGAAGTGAATTGATACATACAGCACTCATATCTCAAACTGAAGCTCGCAAGTCAAAGCAAATAATTGTCCAATCTAAGGCTCTATGTGCCAAAAGTGCTCCAATATGGAGTTAAACTAAAATTGTCAGGAAAACAAAAGTTGGAGTCCGAACCATCATCAAGGTGTTACATGAGATGTCAACAAAGGAGGAGTTCTCGTCTTCATTATTGAGGTAAGGAACGCTGCAGGCTGCACTTAAATACCCAAACAGAATCCAAATTGAAATGGAAATTACGAATGCTATCATAGCCAGCTGATCTGAGCGCTTTCATCCACATTTGAACTCAATCCGTCTGTAATGCACGATCAGATCATAAAATCAGCTTCCCAGGTGCATACGGCATTATTTCCATCCAATCAGGAGAAGATGACACGCTTGAATCCCTTTTGTGAAAAATTCAATCAAGGATAACGTTAGGTTGATAAAGCAGCTTATTGTGGCGGGTATAAGCCCACGACTCCCTCGGTCTGTCTGCCTCACTCTGCCACGGGGACACAGTGTTTCAGACAGTGTGTGTGTGGAGGAGCAGAACAATGGAGAAGCAAGCCTGAAACCTTTCCAAGCTTATCTGCGACACCCTAAGTCGCTTCAGGTAATTTTTTGTTCACCAAGCTGAAGAAATAAAATACAATTTGGATGCAGAGGACTGGTGGGAAAAGGAGAGGCAAGGCTTACAAAAGCATTACATAAGAGAATTGCTAAAGCAGCAGATTAGCAGCACAGTGGGGGCTGAAGTTAAAATCCATATTTGTTAATTAACAACAGCACAGAAATCGCTCTCGGAATCCACTTTGAAGTACGTTCACGTTGGCACATCATATGCACTCACTGGCCAAACCATTAGGTACACCTGCAATCATAAAATCAAATGGTCTTTGCAGTGGTTTGCATCATGGCAGACTTCAATTACAGATAGGACTAAATCAAATCCGTAAGCTTTTCTATTGGGTCCTATTAGAATGTTGTAAATATTATTGTATCTGTTGAGTAGCCAAGAGAATTCTCCCTCGGGAAAATAAGCCTTATCTAAAAAGCAATACAGAAAAAGGTCAAACTGAATTTCCAGGGTTACAAGAATTTCAAACACCAGCCATAGTCCATGTTTCAGACACATACCGAACAACATTGGAGGAATTCAGGCATGTCTGGACTTTCAATAATATCAACATT
Organism: Leptonotus elevatus; assembly: GCF_054856555.1. Taxonomy (NCBI): domain Eukaryota; kingdom Metazoa; phylum Chordata; class Actinopteri; order Syngnathiformes; family Syngnathidae; genus Leptonotus; species Leptonotus elevatus. The sequence goes on from NC_141245.1 coordinate 4,580,154, forward strand.
CAAAAAAGCAAGTCACGGCTTAAAACAAAAGACAAGCTAAACTGAATGGTCATGCATTTTCTTAATCATGTTATCTCGCATACAGCACAAACAAGAGTCAATGAGATTAAATAGCTGTGGTGTGATACTATAGAGCAGCAAATAAACATGAGTCGAACGTGAAGGTCGAACAAAAATATTGTAAAAATGTCCATGAAGAATTGCTACAAAAACAGGATTGTACGGAGACGTGCGTCGGCTCATTTTGGTAATGGTGCAGAAAGTTCAGTGAGGTCAAGCACGTAACGTACAGAGCTGTCATGGTCACGCTCTCAACATTACTCTGTGCTGCTCTCAAGTTGGACAGCTGAACGCACACGCAGACCTGATGCACTCATCAGGAATCCAAAACAATGGTAATGAACTACAAAACCGAGTCATTCGGCTTCACATGCTCATGTTGCTAACAGCTAGTAAATATGTCAGCATTTTCTTCAAATTCTTCTGCTTTTGTAAAGGCGAACACCTGTAGGGTGACTACCTGAATAATTACAGAACTACTATTTAAAAAGCACTGTAAAAATCCCTGTACCTTGATTTATTACTACTTCTAAATTGCATCTGTTTGTATAGTTAGCCAAACTACATTAAACTAGTTCAGGTAAATCAGGGGTCACCAAATCCGGTGCTCGAGGACTCCTATCCTGCATGATTTAGATGTTTCACTCCTGTGACACACCTAATTCAAATGATCAGCTCATCAGCCTAATAACGATCCTGGTCATTTGAATCAGGAGTGTTGGAGGTGGGAAACATCTAAAAGATGCACGATAGGGACCCTCGAGGACTGGAGTTGGTGACCCCGGATGTAAAGTAATCCTTACAAGTTGACCAAACTTGTTTCTACTCACTATCCCTTCCAACTGGCAGCCCATTGTGAACTAACCACAAATGAATTAAATAAAGCAGGGGTGTCCAAATCGGGTCCTCGAGAGCCAGTGTCCTGAATATTAAAATGTTTCCCTTTCTAAAACACCTGATTCAAATGATTGGGATCATTATCAGGCTCCTGCAGAGAACTTATTATTTGAATCAGGTGTGTTGGAGGAGGGAAACATCTTAAACAAGGGTCATCATTCAGGTGTGTTGGAGGAGGGAAACATCTTAAACAATGGTCACCAACTCCGGTCCTCTATGGCCGCTATCCTGCATGTTTTAGATGTTTCCCCTCCTCTAACACACCTGATTGAAATGATCAGCTCATCAGCGAGCTCTCCGGGAGCCTGATGACGACCCTGATCATTTGAATCAGGTGTGTTGGAGGAGGGAAATATCTTAAAGATGCAGGATAGTGGCCCTCGAGGAACAGATTTGGACACCCCTGACGTACAGTATGTCTAAGCACTTCCAATGGCCTTCAACAAGCACACCCCAGTATGGCTGACTAAATTGCTCTCTGGTTCATATAGGATGGAGCAAGGTGCAGCAGCCTGATGAGAGCAAAAGCCAAGGAGACATGCGTTTTGCATCAGGAGCCAAATATGGCGAATTCGGAGAGAGGCAGGGACATGCGCGTGACGACGGCGACGGCGAACCCCGCTCAGATCCCGAGAGCCTAACCCGTGGACATGAAAACACAACGTCACAAGTTAGGGTCTCAGGGACGGAGAGAGACACATGTCCACAGCGACGACACATGTCCTCTAAGCCTCTTAGGCTGCCGCTTTCCTCCCGCTCTTTGTTAGCAAACTGAAAGTGAAGTCAAATGAGGACGAAGTGGCTTAGCAACGCGGATTCTGGCATGCGTGCTTTCTTTGCCGGTAAAAGGCATGCAGCCTTGCCAATTACACAGATGTTTCTTCATTACCCAGATCAATTAAGCGCAGCCTTTGCCATCTTCGCTGCCCGTGTATACTTTGTGAGCATATACAGTAGCTAGTGCAAACGCCTACCAGACACAACATTGGCCTGACTATACCCCCCTTCTAACACTTTCACTCTCTGTCCCTCCCCCTCCCCCTCCCCCTCTTAACTGAACAATACAACACTTTAAAAATGCCTTCCCTCCATCAGGTAGAGAGTTTGCTGCTGCTCTCCACCATACCAAATAGCTGCTACTTATTCAATTAAGCAGGAATCAGACGATGTTACGATGATTCCAAAGAGTGAGAACCCAAATTTGGACTGAACGATCTCCAAAATACAACAGAAAAGCTGCCTGGCATGTTTACCAGTACTGCTAAACCTTCCAATGCTCCATCAGAGCTTCTTTAGCGAGCTCCGGAGGCAGCACGAAGCACATGCAAGCCAGATCATAGACTTCTACGCTTCCATCATGCAAGCACGGTGGTCTGAAGCACAGGAAACAGATGGGAAGCTGAGATGGAAGTGGGGAGGAAGCGTATTCCGCTGGTAGTCACTCACCTTCCTTTTGAAACGGGAGCCTCCTGTTTTTTCGTCTCCTCGCTCACTTGCCTGCTCAGAAGAGGAAGAAGAAAAACAGGCAAAGAGAGAAAGCTCAGATTTAAAGTTACAGCGGCACACCAAGGAAATTCCAGGTGGTATCAACAGAAGTTTGCTTTGAATAAGAATGACTTCACCAAAAGCGAGACAACCGTTTCAAGCAGGCTGCTAACAAGTCAACCGTAGTAAACCCAAGAAGAGTGATGGCAGAGTCAAGAACGAGAGGCATGAGATGGGTGCGAGACCGAGCCCGAATGGACCATGTGTACACTCTCTCTCCCTCCCTCTATCTTTGCTGCCTCTCTCCCTCTCCCTCTCCCTCTCCCTCTCTCCTTCTCTCCCTGTCACATGACAGTGCGAGAGAGAGAGAGAGAGAGACTAAGCGATGTAATTCCTCTTTCTGGAAAATAGGTGGAAGTGATACACAAGCGTCAGATGTTGAAAGAGGCGAGTCGAAATGAGCGAGAGTCGAGCAACAGCGTGAGCACAGTGCCAGTCAAGCATACCAGTATGCAGCCACACTCACTAAGCGGAGAGGAGAGGTGGAGGTGGGGGGTGGAGAACACACACACACACACACACACACTGAACAACTCTTTTACCTCCTTTGCATCGATGCCTACACTCATTTAGTGTCGGAACTTGAAGTTCTAAAGGCAGATAAGTAACAAGTAACAAGACTGCACAAATCGCTTCTACACCCCTCTCATTGTATGTATCTCTTTTTTTATCATAAATGGAAGGGAGAGAGAGAAATCTCCCCCTTTTCACCCTTGTACTGTAATTGTGTTTAAAATTTTACCTCCTCTTCATAATTTTCCCCGTCGTGTTTATTGGCAGGAGGTGAAAAAACAGTGAGAAAGGGAGGAGAAATATTATCCATTAATTTGCCCCACAGCTGTAATCAGTTACAGTGAGAGGCCCACTCTTTCTTCCATATCAGATGAGCGAGGGAGAGAGGTAAGGAGAGAGGGAGGAGGAGAAGGGGGTGGACCTTGGCTTGTTTTTTTTCCACCTTGCCATTGTCAGATTTGCACCGTTGAAGGAAATCCTCTGCTCCCCTCTGCAAACACAATTTCTTTCTCTTTCTTTTTTTCTTTCTTTCTTTCTTTCTTTCTTTCTTTCTTTCTTTCTTTCTTTCTTTCTTTCTTTCTTTCTTTCTTTCTTTCTTTCTTTCAAAGAGTGAAGTAGAAGCCGACAGCGTATGAGTGAGATGGGGCCGCAGAAACATGGCTACATGATGTGCTTTGGCTTATAGAGGCTACATATAATCTCCACTGGCTCCCCCAGGCTTTGGTGCGGAGAGAGAGAGAGAGCGAGAGAGAGAGAAATGAAGAGAGGAAGGAGAGATGATGGGGGAGGGACAGATGGAGCCGAAAGGGAGAGTGGCGACATACAACCAACTGTAGCCTCAAATCAGCGACGGACGCAAAGTGAGGAAGGCAAGTGTTTGAGATCACACTGGCCTTTTTCTATTCTTCCCATCCTCCCTGCTTGGCTGCCTGCCCGACTGGGTGTGTCTGGATCCCGGCTCATCTCGAAGCCTCTTTGACTCGGGTCCACGTAGGGCGCTGTCTTCATCATGCAGCTGCATTTAAGGCCAGAAAATCGCATCTGGATCGATGGCACGCCCCCTACACTCTCATGCAAAAAATAAATAAAAAATCACTGACGTTACCGGTTTTAAAATCACCCTGGCTGCTGACACATATTTGCTTGTGCTTGCTGATACACACGCACGTACACACTCGCATAGAGAACAGATAGTGCAAGAGTTAGACAGGACAGCTCCCCACATTTATCAGTTGCTTTGTGTCCAAATAGAGCATGTCTTGGGTGACATGCTAATATTAGCTGCTTTGATGGTAAGAGCCTGCAGCAAGCAGACAAAGCGTCACATGCCTGAACGCGTACACACGTCACACACACACACACACACACACACACACACACTGAGATATATGTGCACAAACATACGTTACATTGCTGTGTTTGTGCACAAGACAAACAGAATTATAGTTCTATAGCTTAAATACCAGAAATTGGTTCAAATAAATTGCTGAAGGCCACACATATCGCTGGCGCCGGGCCACAACCTAGTACTACCAAAATGGTTACATTTAGGAGACCCCAAAAATGTAATGTTTCTTCAACCATTAACATTGCATCCTCAAAGAGAATAAGCCATTTTCAACACTTCAGATTGGTAAATAATTTGTAAAAATAACACCCACACGTGTGAAAAGATTTAGATATGTGAAAAAATATTATTTTACCAAATTGTGACTTTTGAGGTTCAGGCCCGACACCAGCAATATGTTATTCCTATTTTTTTTTATTTCTCACACTTTTTTGACACACTTCTCCTTCTACATGATTCCTCTGATTCACATCAATCCAATTTCAACATATTTCACATTTTCACCCCATGTGGGCTTACTTTTTTTTTTATTCCAAAAATTCACAGTTTTTCCATAATTCAACACTTTTTCACCTAACAATTCCCCATTAATTCCAACCAAGGCCGAATTTCCCCCAATACTTATTTACATACATTCATTTATATTGGCACATTCAAAATAACAGATTCAGATAGTTCCCATTTAAATTTTAAATCTGTTTATGCAGTTCACTTTATGAAAATTTTTCGACATGCCATAATTTTGCATGTATAAATATGCAATACCAAAAATGCAAATGTATTTATCCCCAAAAATTCCCATATTAGGAGACACATTCTACATTATTCACTTCTCCCTCAAAATTACTTGAACTATTCAAACTATTACAACTTCATTATGTGCAGATCACTCAAGCCATCTCAATTATTACTCCCATTCACAAAATTTGCTAAATTTTCTAAAGCCCCAATTTTCAAATATTTACATATTCACCTCTAGTTCCATGTATACTGACCGATTAAAACCATCCCATCATCAGCATATTCAGTCAATCCATGCCATTCCACCTTCACAGTTCACACACAATTTCTCAAAAAATTGCAGATATCTATTTGCTATTTTTTTATTAATCCCATATTTTTTACACGCTGAATAATTAATCCGATTCACATCATTCCAATTTCAACATATTCAAAAAATTCACACCACTGAAAAAAAAATCATGTTTTCCCCATAATTCAGCATTTTACACCTTAAAATTCCCCATTAATTCCAATGGAGGCCAATTTTCCCCCAATGCTTCTCCAGAAATGACAATGTCAAATTTACTATATACAGTATATTTTGAAGTCAAAACCTGAAATTTTTAAAACTGATTTGAATTTTTTTGTTGCATCTATTGTGGTGCATCTATTTCTACTATGATTGTAAAAAAAAAAAAAAAAAAAGAAAAAAAAAGGGAAAAAAAAGGCATTTGCAATGCTATCAACTAGCAAGACTTGATATAATTTGCTTGTATTTAGACAGAAATGTAAATAAAGAACAGTATTTTCTCTTTTTGCTAATTGAAACACAAAAGCAACAATCCCCCTGCGCCAAATGGTCAGTGGACAACCCTGTCTATTCCGAACGTGTTATGCCATTCTCCATGAATTGGATAAACAAACTAATAAACACAAATACGACACACCACAATTATTTTGTGGACAGTTCAACCTTGGAAGATGGCTTCTCACTACTGAGTGCTCATCCACATTTAGAGGTGTGAAACTGCACCAAAATGTAAAGAATGAATCAGTCTTTTCGCTTACTTGTAGTAGTTTATGTTTCAACTTGGTAACTAATATAAAAGCTGCAGAAACCCTTCCGTAACATTCTGACATCAGCTGCATTCAGGTAACTGAAGACGAGTCACCATTGATTTACTGATTTCATCTCAGTCCTACCTAAGCATTTGTTATCTGCTGCTGATGGCAAGGGATCAGCCTGGCAGGCCAAATAGCACATCAGCCGAGACCCAGTTCTGTCACGACATCCCACACACCGGACCAAACAGCAGCAGGACTGCAAACACGCACACACCAGCAGTGGTCTGAGATGGAACAATACAAGCGCGCGGGCCGGGCAGCGTGTAAACGCATGCAATGGTGCGTAGGTCAGTGGAGCTGCAGAACAGGGCTCACCAATGTGGTGCCCATGGGCAACAGGTGGCCCACAAGGACCACATGAGCAGAGGAGATTTTTTAGGAATGCTGTAGAAGTAATAGCAGAAAAAATGAAGTGTTGCCTATTGATATTGTGAGAAATGTTGAGCATGATCAGTTTCTTCTAAAAAAAGGAATATCACTATTTGTTAATAATAATAATATATTATTAAATGTAATTTGAACACATTAATTTCAATGGTTTGTGTCAAACTGGTAAAACCTTCACATTAACAAGTAGCTCTCAGTTTCAAAATTGATGGCGATCCCTGCTTTAGAAAAAGAAAAAACACTGATGGCCTGAGTGATGGTCATGTGCCACCTCTGACTGATGTAAGAGAACCATTTCTTTTTACCCAGGGGTCATTGGTCTATCGCTATGGCAACTGGGAAAAAAAAGACAGAACGCAACTTTTCTGACTTAAATGGAAATCATTGTCAACATGACATCTACAACTGAAATGGTGAAATACATTAAAATGTTGACACTTACATGAAGTATAAAGGAATCTTTAATGCAAATGATGTGAAATTAATCCTTATTGGTGACTCAATTGGAATATGACATTACAAGACATGTTTATTTTTGTGTCGTGTTTAAAGGGGAAGTCAAAATAAAATTGTTTGTACAATAATATGTTCTATGTGGCACTACTAGTTTAAACTATGCTATTCTGATTAATAATGTGTTTGTGAAATATGAATCCACAAAATCCACCTATCATCTCAAAGGGCAGCCATTTTGCCACTTGCAGTCAATTGAAAATGACATCACAGATGTTCAGGGCTCCGGTAACAATCATTCATGGCTCAGCCTGCGCACGTCACATGATCAAACTCAGAAAACAGGTGACTGTGATGTCATTTTGAGGCAAAATGGCCGACCCCCCTAAAATGGCTAAAAACGGGCAGATTTTGTTGCTTAGTTCATATTTCCCAAACACATTATTCATCAGACTGCCTTGTTTAGACAAGTGGAGGTGCACAGAACATATTTAAAGGAACATTTTTGACTTTCCCTTAAAACATATGTTTTGTTGTTTCGGACATATATAGTGTTTCAACAGGTGGTCAAAAACTGTATGTTTCCTCACAAATATATGAAAAAGGAAGGAATTAAATTGGACCAAAAACACTTGAAACCGCTTAATTAATAATTAAATACCAAAATCCATTCATCTCCATCCATTCATTCATCCAGTTGCGGGTGAGCTGAAGCCTATCCCAGCTGACTATGGGCAAGTGGCACAGCACACACCCGGCAAGTAGCCAGCAAATTGCAGTACAAAATTCATTTTAAAAGAACACAATTTGTGCATTCAAACCCCCAAAAAGCAAACATAATATATGAGAAAGCCACTAATGTACAATGCTCTTACATCTTTCTAGTAATTCAAGGAAAGCAGCTGACATCGCTTTCAAATGCAGTTTCACTTTTTAAATAACTGAGTGCAAACTAGTACTGCACCCTTGATTGTGTTGACCAACAGGGGTCAGTCTTTTTCTCCTCTAATCAGCTGGACGTGACTAAAACCAACCAAAGACTGTTGCAGTGAAGGTGGCAGATGCCACTCAAGCTAGATTACATCGCCAGTTTTCAATATTGTAAGAACAATGGAGGCTTTATAATCTGAGATGTGTAGATATGAAAAGAAAAGACCTATAAAAGAAGTGTGTTTTGCTGTGGTTTGACATGATTTCGTAATATAATTGAGGATTATTTTTTGTTGGTGTTCATTGATAGCTATGTTGATGCTAGAGTTTTAAAAGCATTACATTTCGTGACAATTATTTTACAAGAACCAATTTACATCTTCAAAATGACTGTACCAATCTTTTATTTTTCTTATTGGTATGCGACTTGCAAATGCCTTTCCCTTCGTAGTCACATGTCGAAATGTTTGTCATGCCGCACATTTCCTCTAAGTTTAAATGCTGTGTCACTTAGCAAAACAAAATAATGAATGCTACCATAGAGAGAAAGTCATAAATATTTCCACTCATGTCAGCTTTGCAACAACAGAACCTGAAATGAATCGAAACTTGTGCATTTAGAGTTGTTGAAATTACACGAATTACATCGTTTTGAATAATAGGCATGCAGTAGCTAATCTTGACTTCCTTTTGTATATTTCGAATGTTTGCATGAATAGCCTACTGATAAATGTCCAGCTATGCAGGGGGCCGTGCATGCCTCAGGGAAAGCTAGGAGGTTGTACAGTCATCTCCTATGGTGTAATTCTCAACTATACAACCTACTACCTCAATCTGTCGGCACGCGGAGCGGGACGCCAACTTTATGATTTTGAGATCTGTATCCATCTTGTCGTTTACTGTTATACTATGCCAAAATGGCTGCTGTGGAAAAGGTCATTAAAACAGCAAAGCTACTGGCCCAAACCTACAAAGTACTTTATAGAAAAGTATCAGAAGATCAGTAAAAACAAAAACAAAAGATTATAGACTGTAAATGAACTAAACCAAGAGACCAGTTTTGATACTGATAATATTCATGTTAATAGTTTGTCGGTAGGTGTTAGCGACTATTTAGGTGATGCTGCTCAGGTTGTTGGAGCTACACAGACGCAGACCTGTAGATACAAGCTTGTGGTGGCAATTAACACAAGTTCGGATCTACGGGTTTGGGGCTGCGAGCACAGGAATTCATACGTCCATCGGCGTGACGGATTGGGGGGGAAAAAATGTCTCTAAAAGTGTATATCAAACATGTTTTCCTGCCCGCGAGAGTGGTTGCGTGAGTTATTGCTGGAAAAGTTTATGTGGCATTTTAAGAGCCATGCAGCTTAGCTCAAATAAGATATAAGTGAGAGAAATGCTGAAAAGAAGCAGAAGAAAATTTGACCGTATAACAAGAATGAATGTGGATGTTTACTTTTTTGTGTGTCTCAATTGATTTTTTAAAATGTGTGTAAGATGTAGTAATTTACTTTATTTTTCCAAATACAAACACATACATTAATTCATTAATTAAAGAGCACTTTGAGAATCAAACTACTCACATTTTCTCTTACTGTTTTAACTTTTATTTTTTGATGTTGAACATTTGACAAAACAAAGCGAGGGTCAAATCCCCAATTAGTATTTAAACAAGCTACATATTAGAAAACATCCCAAAGAATCATCAACCGAGCAATCTCCCGGCACAAGTCCAAGCAACAAAGTAACACTTGTAAGACGCCTTCCAACCAATTTCAATTTGCAGTTCGCTTTCTCCTTCACCTCTCTCCGCCTGAATTTAAATGAGATGTCTGACTTTGAAGCTGTTGCCAAGTTGCTGAAAGTATGTTAGTGGGTCTTTGCCAGCGCACTGAAAGACACCTTGAGATTTGCCCCAACAAAAGAGTTCAGCAGGGTCCACAGAACCCGACCACTTCTGCAAGACTGTGCGTGCGTGTGTGTAAGGATCAAGGTTTCTGAAAGTACAAGAAGAGCAACACCTGCAACATTCAGTATTGAAAAGTGCCACCGCCAAACCTGCCCACCAAAATCTACCCAGCAACAGAGTGTGCGTGCGTGTGTTTGTGTGTTGGGGGTGCGGTGTTTTAACAAAGGTGAAGTTATGAGAGGTGAGGAAGAGGCATGCTGTTATCACTTCATAATATCAGATATGCAGTGCTTGCAGAATGATAGTTGTCAGTTTAGGCCCCTTTTTACTCCCAAGAAGAGAATGCAAGGAATGTCGGATATCAAAAAGAAATAAAACCAAAACATGAAAACACAGCAAACGCAGCTCATCGCATATCGGAAGCATAATGACTTACCCATTTTGCCTCTCTGGCTCTCTTTGGCTTCCAAATGTTGTTTTCTCTTGAAAGGCCTCCGACGCCGCTTGCCGTGAGCTACATACGATACACACAGGCATGTCCGTAGTGACCTATACCTATAAAAACAACGCTAAAACATGCACAAAAGAAAAACAAACAGGAAAAAAAAAATGTGAAAGGCGCTTCGGGAGAGGTTGGGATAGAGTGAGACGAGGGGAAAAAAGCAAAGGAGAGGATGAGGGACTCATAGGGGGGAAAAGGAGGGGAAAATTAACGAGAACAGGAAAAAAAATACTTTTTTGTTGCAAACTAAGTTCGGCGTGCGCTAAATGTCATAACTATCAAAAAAGAATCTCATATTTCCACCACTAGATTGTTAAAAGCTGCAAATAGCAAATGCCAATCTACCCACAACATAGCCAAAATCCCGGCCCTTTAAAAATGTCTTGAATTTCTCCCTTTCTAGTCTGAAACTGTCCTTCATTCTTTTGCAATCTCCTTTACTTGCACAGCTGAATGGAGAAAAAAACAAAAAATGGGAGTGTGGAAATTCAGCAAAAGGAAAAAGCAGCCATGAAGCCGTCCTCCTGTCACCCCAACACCTCCTTCCTATCTTCTCTCACCCTTTTCCCCCCTCCTCTCGGCTCACACTCCTTTTGCCTGCCCCCCACCCCCCTGTTCCCCCCACACCCACCCACTTAAATGCAAGAGGGACAGTCCAGTCCAGGTATAGCTACTACTCACTCAGCCTTTCTCCTCCCAAAACACCCCACCTCTCTCTCTCTCCCTCACACACACACACACGCATGCCCCCCCCCCCCCCCACACACACACTTGGACTTGGATCCTCTTCTTCCACAGCGTCCCACACAGCTAGAAGCAGACTGACACGCACACACACATTTCTTGGAGAATTTCCCTGCACCAAAAACAAATAGCAAATACATTTTTATTTAGCCCAAGCATGCGGATCGAAAATAACAAGGCGCTTGGAGCCTTGACTCATTTAGCAAGGCACACATACACCATATGTCTGTTGTCACTGTACAAAACTGTCTGGTAGCCTCCAAATAAATACATAAATAAGATATCATTCAATAAGGAGCAGCCGACGAGTTCTCTTCTACTATAGGATGAGGAGTCAGAAGAAACAACTGAGACACTTCAATCAAGTCCTACAAGTCTTATAGTATCTATCGTACCTCAGAATTTGGAGGATGATACGTGAATATAAAATGAAATAAAATATCTATGAGGCGTTAGTAAAATCACATTTTGTGCATTTTTGACACAGTACAAACAATTCCACCCCTCATTTTATTTATGGGCAGACATTCTGTCTACAAACATCTTTTGATTGTACTCATCATCACATCCTCAAACACGAATGTGTATATTTAGAGTACAGTTCTTTTAAAATATATTTTGTTATATCATAATACAAAACTTTGCAGTTACTGTTAGCCTTAGGCTGAAATAATAAAATAATGACAAAAATACTAAATCAACTAATTTTTACCACCATTTTGAAAAAATGTATTACAATTATTAATATTACTAAAACATCTTCACAATTTTCAGTATTTGCATGTAACTTAAAAAATGCTTATCAAAATCCTTGTTTTAGCCAAACCATTTTTTCTTCACGCCAAGAGTTGTTTTTGTTTGAGAAACCTTCAAAAACATTCACACACAAAAGTTATAAATATAGAGAGAGCGATAGTTTGCAGGATGCCAAAGGAACGAGCTATTGTATGCGTACAGTGAGCATCTCAAGCATCTTTGTTACCTTGAGAGTTGCTTTATAAATACAAGTTGTCAATTACATCCATGTTTAATGTTTACTTGTATCTCCAAATATATTTGGACATTTAAATTAGTCCCATTAATGTTGTTGTTATTTTTCATTAAAGACTGTTGAAAGAAAAATCGACTTTAGTTTGCTTTTCAATGTAACATCAGCTTATACGTCCTGCTGTTGCTGGGTGGCAACGTGTTTTTTGCACTCACCTCACAATTCACTATCCTCTTAAAAACTATATTTTATTTAAGGGTATCTAATACTTCCCACTAGACTTAATTTTCTCTAAAAACAGAATAGTCCAGATTTGCAGGTTTGGAGTCGAAACCCCACAGTAGTTGCAAACAGGCATGGTGGTTCCTACTGGACCAGGTCCCAAAATAAATGACATTTTATTGATTGGTAGCTAATTTAAACATCAATTCAAGCAAATGAAAGATCTGATATATCTTAAACAAAAGTTGATGTATGCCGTTGAATCCCTAATACATGGGCAACAAATCCAAGACAAAACAAAGGGTGGAGGTGGGCCAGTCATGTCTGAGACCACACAGTAATGTGTTGCTCATTATAAAGTAATTTTTTTTTTTTTTTCAGGGACAATGTGAGCGACCTGTTGGTGCGTCAACATCCCCGTAAGCAATTGCTAAGAGAGCGAGGGAGACTTGTTTGTTTTCAAGCGATATTGTATTTGTTCTAAAGTTTGCTGTATTTACCTTTTCCATCTTTACTCGTCTTTTCTATTCATCCGTCCATCTCGGGTATTCTGCTCACGCACAGCTGCGGCAGACCTCCTCCAATCACTGGCATTAATCCACACCTCAGACCCCCCAACACCCTCGTTGCTCTCCCACAATACACCTCAGCCCCAAAACTTTCCCAAGACACATTTGGCTTCTCTCTATCGCTTACCTCGCCCTCCCTCTTCAGCCCTCTTTCCTTTCAGCTCGTCTCCCTGTGGCTCTTCATCGCCCAGTTTCCTTTGCTCTGCCTCATTCTTTCTCAAACTCTCTAAATTTCCCTTTTCTCTCTCTCCATTCAGCCACGGCTGTCAGACAAAAGTATCTCCTAATCTTCCCTATGGGCTATTTGAAATAAAATGGTGGCATCCAACGGACCAACCATGTGATAGACCCCCAAGTAGACAGACCCCATTTTTATAGTACCATTAATTTGTGGATTTGAACAATTTCTTTCTTTCTTTTGGGTGATACTCAACCGTATGCGTCCAAACGGGGGCAGTTGAACGGCTTAGAATTCAACCTGTTGAGCCGGAAGCCAAACACAAATGGAGGGAGACTTTTTTTTGTATTTTCTTCTTTTTTTTTTTTAAGAGCGTAATCTCTTTTAGTTGGCTTCTTGGTGGGTAAAAGTTATTATTGTTGGCAAATGCTCATAGCAACAATAGAACTAAAAATCAGGACTAATGTAGTGGTATTCATTAAAGGTAAGGTTTGCGAACTTTTAAGATCAAATCAGTTAGTTGAATATTATTTTTTTAGGGGTGTCAAAATGAGTGCCCCTTAATTGGAAAGCCTGTACTGGCGGAATTCCAGTCGCAATGCAGGAGACACGTCCATGTAAAAATTTTGCAGTAATACATTTTATAGTAATGCATATATTTGTGGAGACTGGGGCAAATATTGTATTTTACTATTTTTAAAATGTGCAGAATTTCGCAAGTTACTTTATGTTAAAGATTAAATAGCTCTTAATATAAAAAGAAAAATGCACTGAGCTGTCACCGTCTTACAAAGTGGCAGTTATGCCATCTAGTGGAAGAAAAATGACCTCAACACAAATCTATATCAGTGTTATATATATCAGTGTTTTTTACAGTATATTTAATTAATTTTTAGTAATTTTTAATTCTAACTTCATTTTATGAATTATTATGAAATTACTGTATCAACAACTAAAAGATGCAGCCATATTTCTATTAGTTTAACATTTTTTTCCGCTTATGTTAGCAAGAGAATGAAACTTATTTGATTGTACATTTAGAACAGATATAAAATGTAACTATTGAAGTTAGGCACAGTTGTGTATTATGCCATAGGCAGCTTGCTTTCTGATTTTGCTCTTAAAAAACACACTGTTAAGTGTTTTGTTTACTGCTCAGCTGTTAAACTGTTCAAATGCTTATCCGGTTTAAAGCAACCCCCCCCCCCCCCCCCCACACACACACACACAATACACACCAGTTTATACATTATTATTAATTATTTACTATATTTTATGTTATATATATTTATTTACTACATTGCATTTATTTTCATTGTGTTCATTTTGTACTTTTGAGTCATTATTTCATTATTATGATTGTAGCCTTATAATTTCATGGTTCCTACTTTATTATTCATCAAAGTGCTTCCATAAATTTATTAGCATGGATTTTTTTTAAGCATAATAATGTAATTGTTACATGATCCATCCTCAAGTAGTGTTACAACTCACCCTGGTACCGGGGCAGGTTATAACAACATACCACGTTGTATTTAACATTACATTACATAATCTGTGATGGTGTAGTAGAAATCCAAATGTGTGTCATTTATAGCACACAAATATGGGCACCACATATCAAAATTTGAAATCTCTAGCACAAAGAGCCAATGAGTTACACGTACTCAAACAAAAAGTGTTACTATCATCCCCGGTCTCTCCTATATATTACGTTGGTGAAAATAGATATAGGTAATATCTTTGAAAATAAGTTGTTGTTTTTTTACAGTTGAAAATGGTTTTATTACATACAAAAATCACATTTTGTGTTCCCTGTAGCAGTTAATTGATTTTTAAATATATATATAAATAGGTAAAGACAAACAAACAAGCAAACAATATGTGCAGTCAAAATATGTCAACAGGGGGTTGTCCCTCCCGAGGTAGACAGCCAAAATGGCCCGTTGAGTATTTAAGGTTGCCGACTCCTGCAGATTATTGTACTTGCACGCATGACGTTATCGCATGGTCATTCATTTGTTTGTTGGCAAACTAACATCTTGAAACAAAAATAATTTCAGCAGTATCCCCGACAATGCTCAAATGTATCTGTGATGTCATTTGGCACAGTCTTGGGAATCTTTCTGTTGCACAAGAAAAACCAAAAACCAAAGCTGAGACTGTAGTTTGTCTCTTCAATCGGTCATGAGTGACGGATCTTGAGATAAAAACTTAACATAGCAATGCTGACTTTTACTTTCTCCTTCACCTGAGTAGATTCTTCCCTCATGGCTTCAAAAAAGTGAACACCATTCCTACATTCCATGTTTGTTTTTTGTTTTAAATTTTTGTAAGAAGACTATTCTGAGCAGGGTGTCTAATATCCAAGTGTGACTTATGCATTATGCTATTCTTAACCCCACTATTTATGTCCAGCCCCAGTGCTAAAAGAGTGGCCTACATGTCGCGAGATGGAATGTAATGGTTCAACTAGGTGACATTTATAACAGTAGCATTTGTTTCCTGTACTTGTTTTGTATTGAGGAATTGAATACGGATACTAATGCATAATCAGGGCTGGGGTATCCAGGTCCAGAAAGTAAAAACCCTGAAATGGTCTGACTTTAGCCACAGGTGCGTTTATTCAACAGGTGGAGTCGATCTTGTTTACCTGCCAGTTGAGTAGAAGCACCTGTGGCTAAAGCCAAACAGCTTCAGGGTTTTTACTTTCTGGACCTGGATTCCTCAACCATGTATATAACCCTAACCGGCGGCACAGTGGCCGACTGGTTTGCAGAGATCGTGGGTTCAAAGAGAGAGAAAGATTTATTTTTTATATTATTAAAATGTGTGCTATTTTTAACAAAACTAGAAAATCGTTAAAAAAACATACAGTACTTGAGGAAAAAAATTAGTTTGCTCCACTTAACTTCTCCCACCTTTGGTTAAGAGCGGCGAGCCAATTATGATCTGCGCAGAGTTGTACCTTATCATCATAAAGAGGGAAAATTTTCTGAGTATACCTTGGATATCACCAGGATAGTTATCACTTACCGCACAATATCAACAAATCATTATCATTACCATGCAACTTTTTTTTCCTGTATTTACTGTTCAATCAAGTTGCTAGGTAGGACTCAACTGAAGTTTTCTTCAAGCTAGGAAATGTCACAGGTGATCAGACAGTAGAATGTCCTTTTTGATTTGAATAAAAGAAACAAGCCCCCCCAAGAAAACACGAAAAACTGAACCAAATACTGATTATATTACATGTATTAATTATTTAAATTCAGTGGTAGAATTGAATGATATGGATGTAGGTGATCGTGGGCAGCATCCTGAAGAGTTTTTGTCAATATGTGACTTTGGCCAATATTTTAAGATGGCGATGTTTTTTTTTACAATACCTGGTGTGTATGTTAACATTAAAGCCTATAGCACTACTGTCGTATAGATAACTAATGTGCGTATGCGTGTATGAAGACAGACAGGTAGTCTTGTGATATACGATTGTTTTTCAGCAAACAAGAGCCAGGTTCAAGCAAGAGTGTTAGATCATATGGTCTATCCTTCTAGAATGACCCAAGTTAGATCAACGTATCAGACTTTGTGATTTATTAGATCTAAAATGCATTGGCTTATGTTTGACAGACAGTACTGTAGCAGCAAATACAACTTTCCCAACACAAACAACACTCCAAAATGCTGATTTGTGTCAGGAAAGTTGATTGTAGCGGCAAACAAAACTTTCCCGAAGTGGACTTTATATGCAGTATCACTATTCAGTTTATTATGTTAGCATTTTTATGTCTATCTTCAAATTTAATACAACACAGACACTTAGCATTGTCTGGCGCCTGGACTGAATTTTTTTTATATTTGACGTCAGACAAGCTGGCACAGCGATTTAGTGCTATTTTGACTTACTTATTTACAATGGAGGAAGCAATAATAAATATGGTGTCTCGGTGTCCCTAGCTTTGGGACACACGACAAATGACACACAGTGACCTGTTAAATAAGATACTGCTCCCCGCTCAGCCTGAAATATACCTCGGTCTGTAGCTCTGTAGCTTACCAACGAGATTAAACTATCTCAGTTCCTGCCGAGCCATTATTAAAGGATGCACCCATTGCCTTTTCTGCTGCTGGTCTTTTCCTTCTCCTTCTTAAAATGAGGATAGCCAGGGCTTTCTTTTGCAACAGTGAAAGTGTGTGGGTGTGTGTGTGTGTGGGGGGGGGTCTGATTTTTATGAAATCTGATGCTCATTATTGCTTTGTTGCCAGACCCTTTCCTATTTTGCACTCAGTTCCATTTCTGATTTTCTGGGTTATTATCACACTTTCATTCTTTTCACCCCTCACACTACAGGCGGCAAATATTGTTCTGTTCTGTATTACGAGAAGTCTTTGCAAATCCGACTGCAGATACTTTTCTTGCTTCTACTGTTCTCTTTTCTTCCTCTCGCACTCCCTCTCCCACCTCCTCCTCCTCCTCTTCACGATTCCATTTTCCCTTCTTGCCACCCCTCCCCCATTCTGTGTTTGTGTCCTCAACTGACCCTGCTTGGCCTGAATAGCTGTCTGTGCCCATTTGGATCGGGCACAGCTGGTACTGGCGCTGAAAGCCGATAGCCATTACCGCCACTCTGCATGTCTGTCTGACATGGAAGACACATCCCTATAATGAGATTTCCACTCATTTTCTAATTTATGCAGCAGTAATTTGTATATCTTTGCAATATTTGCATACTATTTTATGGGGGGAGGGTGCTGATAACCAAAATATGGAACATGAACAATTCATGTCACAGGTCAATAAATACCAGGAGGAACGTCTTTGTTGATGATAGCAGGAATTGCAGCAACAGCTTACTTTGCTCCAGATGGTGATAAGCAAAACGATGTGTTGAACTCAAGGTCCGTGGGCCACTTCCGGCCCGCCACATACATTTTTTTGTGGCCCTCTAACAGGGATGGGAAGAATTGAAGTACAAATACTCAAAAATACAAAAAATATTACTTTACCTGAGTACTTTGTGCTTTCCTGAATATTTATTTTATAGACTGCTTTTTACTGTTATCCGTTACATTTTAACTTTTTTACTTGATTTACAAAACAAGGTCGTTACTTTTTTTTAAAAGCACGAAAATTATTAAAATATGGGTACCGAAAACTGTACTTTTTGTGGTATACTTCCGAGTACCGATTCACGTAAAATGAAACGGTGCCATGTTTCGGTTCTGAAGCACGTCTTTCAAAGTTGTTACTGTGCGGGAGTGGAAGAATTATACGTGCACCAGCGTACTGACGTCACCCACTCACGCAGGACTTCACGCGCTAAAACACATCTCCAAGTTTTGGCACCAAGCCAAAGAAATACAGTTTCCGAAGAATGCCGGTTCCAGGCTGACCATGCACGCCAGAGAGGGAGGTGTTGGCGGCGTCCTAGCTGTATGAGGAGCCCGGGCATGTCTTCCCCCACCGATCGAATCATGCTGGAAGGCACACCATCGTTAAGGTAAATAGACATTGTAATTTGGATATACTCAATGGTGACCATATTTAAATTAGCAAAAGATTGTGGCCAAAATGTAGCGAGCATTACAGACCACATGGAGTACATTCAAATGATTAATTTGAACTCAATTATTCTCTTTGTTCATGTCATGTCATGTCATCAACTGTAATTTCTTTTTTTTACATTTGAGTCCAACGTTGTTTGTTTGTTTGTTTGTTTGTTTGTTTGTTTGTTTGTTTGTTTGTTTATTGGACATATCAACCAGCAACAGAAATGCTGCAATTAAAATAAAAATATTTAAAAGACAATATTTTTTTGCCATACATAATCATCATTAAGCACAGCAAGTAAAAAACGTATCGAGTCCTACCCTCTTACAAAATAACACACAAACAAAAACTTACACATAAACAGCTGCACTTATACGTGCATAGATATGCCAACAGTGTTGTCCATTTAGTTGATAAGCTAACATTTTTCCAGATATATAAATCAGCACAAAGTCTTACACATACATTTTTAATTGCACTCTATTTTCTACATTTGTACTGACTTATACCTGATTTAAATATTGTTGTACTTTGTTTTCATCCATCCTTTTAAACAAAACCAGTGATTCACACCTTTTCAGTTTAATTCCAAATTTATTTCATAAATTTACACCTATAATTGTAACACACTTTTACTTAATATTTGTTCTTGTTTAGAATTTTTTATAGACACTTATACCTCTGTCTCTGATTTCAAACAGCTGAATATTGTGGCAAAGTAAGTTATTGTGTGCCTTGTACATTATTTAAGCAATTTTAAACTCAACTAGTTCATAAAATTTAAATGTGTTTAATTTAATAAATAGTGAATTTGTTGGTTCTGTATATTTTAATCGGTTAATAATTGCTTTTTTTTGTCATTTGAAAGAGGGTAAGTGTTTGTTTTGTAAGCATTTCCCCATATTTCTCTCTAATTTATTCAATAATATACTATGATCTATAGTATCAAATGCTTTTCTTAATTCTATAAAAATCCCAATAGTAAATTCTTTATTATCTATACTTGGAGCTATAGCTTCTACAAGTTCCATGACTGCCATCGAGGTTGATAATTTTTCTCTAAATTCATATTGATTTTTCACTTTAGAGGTTGTGTTTCTTGATGAAAGTGTCCAGTCTATGTGAAAAAAAGTTTTTCTAAATTTTTTTAGAACTGTGGCAAAAGTGATATTGGTCTATAGTTAGTGAATAAATGTCTATCTCCTTTTTTATAAATAGGAATGACTTTAGCAGTTTTAATTTTTGATGGAAAGATACCAGCTTTAAACGACAAATTACAGATATATGTGAATGGTTGTACAACATGTTCGATGATGCTTTTGACTAATGTCATGTCGATATTAAAGCAATCAGTGGACTTTTTATTTTTTTATAGTGTTTTTACAACATTTAAAACTTCTGTTTCATTTACTGCACTAAGAAACATAGTGTAGGAGTCATTTTTAATATATGTATTTACTTCATATTTATTTCTTGGCTCAGGAATTTCTTTCACTAGGTCCTTACGAACATTGACAAAGAACTCATTAAATTCATTAGCTATTTATGTAATTTTATCAATAGCAATATTTGTATATTTTAAAAAATATTCTGGATGATCTATTTTTTTTTAATGATTTTTAATTACATGATTTAATAGTTTCCATATTTTATATGTGGGTTCAAACTTCGAGCTTATAGCGCAGCAGGCTTTACGTTCTTGAAAAACAACTGCACAAGAAACTAACATAACATCAATATTATTAATTTATATATTTACTGTTGTTCATTGCACTGAACTTTGATTCACACTTTGTTTTTTTTGTAATATTAACTTATGTTTATTAATTATACTTCAGTAATTGTAAAATGTTAAACCTTTATTTTTACTATTCCTCTCTGGCTCATTAGAACGAAATGTTTTTTTTATTTTTCAAGTTTTATATATTGAAAGGTATAAAGATGATGAACATTTACTACCACCAACATTTATAAATTAAATTTAACAAATTTAAAAAAAAATTAAAGAGAGAGAGAGAGTACAAAAGTAAAGAAAATTGGTACTGTTGAATACCGGTATCGATTCCTAGGTACCTAGCATTGGAACTGTACCGGATGTGAAAGGTATCCATCCCTAATGTTGAATGATAACATCAAACCCCTCTAGACACACAAAACCTCATAGTCTGAGTATGGTTAATCAAACTATATGTACTGGTAAATCCATCCATCATACAGAATCATTATGAAGAACAATAATGATAAAATACCATTAAGTCAACGTTTGTTCAAAGCACAAATCTTGGACTGTTTTTTGATGTCATACAGTATCAACCAATTTCACACAACAATGATGCTTTTATCTTTCCACAGTTTTGTTGTTTTTAGAATTTACATTCAATCGCTCTTTATGTCTTTATTGCGACACCGTGGTTCAATTCAGAAAAAGTTTTGCTTTGATTGTCTGTCAGGGCCCGCAAAGGGGTTTAATCTGGCCCGCGAGATGACTTTTGTATAGTAAAAAAAAAATTGTAGTGGGAACAATTATTCAGCTGGCCACAATCAAAACATATAAATTCATAATTTCACAAGCAATCCTCAGATGAGCAATGCAAACTTGTACATGGAATTGTTATTATTTTACACACCACCTAAAGTTATGGTTTGTTTAAAATAAATAAATAAATAAAATCATAGACTGACATAAACGTGTTAAATACAACACAAATTAAGTTAATGGTAACATAAACACATATAACAAGGATTAACGTCGTTAAAACTTCATTAACTGTGCCACACAATGCATTCTGTCCGAAACTCGTACATGCAGTGTTGCTGTGTCTCATTTGCATTTGTTTTATTTTTTGGAACAATATAATTACAGTGGATGTATGGGCTAACCCACAAATAGCGGCAATTGTTTCTTAAGTTATATACCATGATTTTATTGATCCGGCCCGCTTGGTAATAAATTTTACTCCATGTGGCCCATGAGATAATATGAGTTTGACATCCCTGGTCTATGTGTCTAGTACTTTACTATAGAGTTGACACTAAAGCTTATTTTTATTTTATTTTTTCTAAAAATAGCTCAGTATTGTTCATTCACTAAAGCACTAAAGCTTCAATGTTTTCAAACTCAAAACGCAAGGTTAAAACCAAGTGTTCTTATATTACAAACGTGTTAAAATGAAAGGATTCATGGGAGGTATTTTCATTTCACCTTTTTGTTGTTCCCATGAGAGTGCCCTTGGGTCTCTTGAATTAAGCTACTAACTTTGTTATTAAAAAAGTCAAATTTGTATGATTAACCATCCATCCATTTTATATTCCACTTGTCCTCATAAGGAACCTGAAACTAATCCCAGCGGACTTTGGGCAACAAGTTAAAAATGTCAATGAACCAACATGCATGTTCTTTTAACGTGGGAAGAAGCCCACATAACAACACACTTAAACCAAATCTATTCAACACGTCATTATAGCATTGGAAGTTGTTACTAGCAACAATGAATTCCTAGCAGGGTTATTCTAGTTTTGGAATTTTCATTTTAGTTAGTTTTTATTTTGTTTTAAGTTTTTTTGTTGTTAGTTTTAATTAGTTTTGAGGGCGGTTCTGTTAGTTTTTTATTAGTTTTAGTTATTTTAAAAATGCTTAGTTTTAGTTTAGTTTCAGTTAGTTTGAGTATTAGTTTTCGTTTAAAAAATTGTGTATTACTTGTGCACAATATTTAATAAACACCATAACCGTTTCTTGCTATAGGCCAAGGCCTAGGGCCAAGCTCTATGTGTAGTCTTACATGAGGACAGAGATGGGAAGTACTTGTACTTTGTTACTGTACTTAAGTACTTTACTCGAATGTTTTTTTTATTCTGGTGACTTTTTACTTTTACTTCTTACTTTTCAAATGCAAATATCTGTACTTTTTTTTCTTACATTTTGAAAATGGAGTCGTTACTTTTGGTGTGCGTGACGACACAACATAAGACACGCAAAGCTCACGCGCCGTGCACCGGAAACCAGATGAGTTACTAGTCAACGATCACACGCATGTTGGTCAATATGGAGGAAAATGAGCTCCCGAACGCCACCAGTTTTAAAGCGTCTCACAGGGAATGGATAAGAAAATGGTGATTGTGTTCACTGGAAGACATAATAACATTTACAAAGCGTGTGAGCTGTCAGTATCTCTGGGTACTCCGGTTTCCTCCCACATTCCAAAGACATGCATGTCAGGTTAATTAAACACTTCAAATTGTCCATAGGTGTGATTGTAAGCGTGGATGGTTGTTTGGTCGTCTCTGTGTGCCCTGCGATTGGCTGGCAACCAGTTCAGAGTGTACCCCGCCTACTGTCTGAAGCCAGCTGGGATAGGCTCCAGCGCCCCCCGCGACCCTTGTGAGGACAAGCCGTTAAGGAAATGGATGTATGGCTGGATGGTTATGAAAAATATAATGGCAGCACTAGATATGCGGCTTGACATGTTGCTACAGATTTGTTCTGTGGATCAGTATTCTTGGTTTAGGGAAATATAGAATTCATTTAAAAAAAAAGTAACTTTTTTTACTTTACTTGTAAGGGAGTGACTTCAATACTTTTTTGCATTTTTTTACATAAAGACTGAACACTAGTACTTTTGACAACTCTGCCTGTCTCTAATATTTGTTTATTACATCCCTTTCATGCATAAAAAAATAATCATCGTATATACATAAAATAAACTGATGATGAGCAGCGGCTGGTGTTTTTGTGTCACACAGTTAGTGACGTAGAGCAGAGTTTGGCGTAGAGTTTGGCAAACTAGTGGCCCCCAAACAGCATCTTGCCTAGGGCCCTCATAAAGCTAGAAACGGCCCTGATAAAAAACATGGTAAAATCAAAAAAGTAACTAATTTCTTACCTAGCGTTACGTTTCAGCTGAGCTACCGAGCAAATGAAAAAACAGGTGAGCCAAAATTTGTCGCCTAGAAGTGACGTCATCTGATTTTTTTTTTCTATTGGCTGCTGCGAAATGATGTCATTTCTGTGTGACACACTTCCAAACGTTAAATAAATATACTTAAAATCACATTTAAAATCATCCCCAAAAGCTCATGCATTAAATTAATTACCAAAGACTAAAAAAATAGCAAATTTTCGCTACAATTATAGTTGGTTTTAGTTCGTTTTGTAAACATAAAATGTAGTTTCAGTTAATTTTCTTTTTTTTAAAGGATTTTTGTTTTGATTTTATTTCGTTAATGAAATAGGTTTTTGAATTTTTGTTTTTTTCGTTACTTTTCGTTAACTTAAATAAAGTTACATTCTTCCTGATTACATAAACAGTCATTTTGAGGTGGTATAGCCAATCTTAAATTTTCCAAGTCTGTAGCCTAACAGACTGACTAACGCCATGTTTGCCAAGAAACCACAAGGTACTTTGTAGGATATTTCAATTTTGTACATTTGTAAGCCAACTGAATAACAATGAATGCACGATGGTACATTTGCTGCAATCAGGATCTTCTACAATCATTTTATAACATCAGCTGTGGATATTGAGATGACTTAAGATATAGTTACATCCAGTTTCATCTTATTTAAATTATTTCGATGAGCAGAATTCATAATCAGTGTAGATAACATTTCCAACGTTGGGATTCTTTATATCAGCGGACTATATGCTTTTTCACAACATTTTCAGTACTTGCATTCACATGGACAACTGTGGGTAATTGCATACCTCTCGTATGCCGGAATATGGCCCTCAGACTTCATCAGAAATATACCAGATTTTGTCTGTGATTTAAAAAAAAAAAAAGGTATAAATTTACAATTAAAGAAAGATTAACTTAATTTGACACACATACATTTATTACATGCAGTCAGCTAACCTCAAGTACAACAGGCATGCTTCGTTTCTCCTAAATAAATTCAAGAATGAATTGTGCCAGTGACCTTCTTACTGTGCAGTGCCAACCACTTTTCTGCCATGCTGAACCCAAAAAAACAACTAAAGCATGAGGCTCACATCATCAAATTCGGCCACTAAAGTCCCACTTCATAGTTAGCAAGTCATAATTCTTGAAGCAACGCAATCTATATTAGAGTGGAAAGAATGAGGGCAAAAGGAATGATGGAACAGGAGCAGATATATTTTTAACCATCATGAATTGCGCCTTACAGCTATCTATAACACAAAACAAATCATTTGAAGAATCAAAGGAATTATTGTAGAAAAATGGCAAAAACAAAACTAACACTGAGTTTTATTTCTGCCTTGGAATAACAAAATGGATGTTAGGAGGGGTCTGCTTTCTGCAGTCCCTGTCCCCTTAAAGACAATGACCTGACCATCAGGGCAGCTTGGCTGCAGATGAGAAAGTAGTTATTTTAAGCTCCCCCCTGCTCATTTATTTGTGAATGTATTTTAAGAGACCTAAAGCAGTATACTGGATGTAAGATGGATCTAATGGAATCAAGGGACAGCATATGGGGGGTAGGGGGAACAGGGGATCAGGGCTCTAAGCCAGGCAGATACACTCGGGTGGATAGCATATCTTTAATGCTACTGATGTTCAAGCAAACTGGCGCCCTGGCTTGCTGGCATGGTGCCTAGCGTTCTTCCACTGGCTGGGGGCTTGTATAGTTTGGATGACTGTTGCAAGAAACAGAGAGGAAGTCAAAGGTGACAGGCAGACAGACAGTGGCCAGGGGCAAAAACACAAAAAGTAGAGAATAAATACTGACCAAGTCGATGGAACTTAAAAAATTCAAGATTTAATACCCACATTGGTAGTAAGCATACTAATAAATCCTGTTGAGAGCATTGCATCACAAATGGCCTCGCTTCAGTTCAGTTACTTCCCTGAACATGACCATTAAATTGTCACTCCCCATCGAGAAATGAGACCTCAAACCCCGGCAGGGCTTGTGATATAGCTTGCACAATCAAAGGCAGCCTCCGTCAGCACAGTGGCTTGCCCCATAGGGCGTGTCTGCAACTCAGGACTAAACGGTGTTTTCACTTTCACTCTACAGATGTACTGACTTGCACATGTGATGCTCATTAAAATATGCAGTTTTCCTCCAATTAAAGCAAAAGTGCTGCTCACTGTGGGATAGCAGAAACAGTGGGTCTTTGTAGCAATATGTTTTTTTTTTTCTTGCAGAGATTCTAAAAAATGTTGAATAATAAACTGTGGACTGGAAAGCTCCAGCCAATCAATGTGAGAGCTCGCCAGCGGGCAAGCTTCTGGCTGCAGGTGCCGTTGACAGCTCGGTCCATCATGGTGGCCTTGCAACCCTGACAGAGATGCATTTATTGACACTTACTTTGGATGACAGTGATGACAGTGACACAGATTCCTGCTGTAAGGGTGCCGATGTTGCTGCATGTGCAGCGGGCTCACATAATGGTTATTTTGAACCGGTGGCAGTGGTGCAAGCTCAGCTGCAAAAGTTGTCGGGGATGGTAACATTAATTTGGGACTGTTCCATTGAAGAAATAGTTTCAACTCACCTATATACTCTCCATAAAAATAAAAGCACAAATGAGAATTAATGCACACCGTTTTTGTTCCTCTGAGTTGTATAAGGCTTGTTTCTATCATGCAGTGTGATTTAGCTCAGTTTTGTATGGCAGAATTCTTGTTTTTACCTGCCAGATAAGATACATTTAACTGTTCTGGACATTTAAAAACAATTTCATTCCCACATTTATGAATAGCACCTTTTCAGAAAGTCGCTGACAAAACCATCAAATATGATAAAGCTTATCTAAAGAGAAAGTCAACCATAAACATTTCTTGGCAACAATATGTTATATGTGTCCTCACTAGTCCAAACATGACATTCTGATTAATAATACATTTGTGGAATATGAGTTCAGATCCAGCCATTTTTATCCATCTCAGGGGGCGGCCATTTTGCCACTTGCTGTCGACTGAAGATGACATCAATGTTGCTCAGGGCTCGGGCAATGACCAATCACAGCTCACCTGTTTTCTGAAGCTGAGCTGTGATTGGTTGTTACCTCAGACCTGAGCAACTGTGATGTTGTTTTCACTCAACAGCAAGCGGCAAAATGGCCGCCTTCTGATACTGATAAAAACGGCTGGATTTTGCTGCTTAACTCATATTCCACTAACGCAATATTAACCAGAATACCGTATTTAGACTAGTGGGGCTGCATAGAACATATTATTGTCAAGAATTTTGGGGGGGGGTTGACTTCCCCTTTAAATGTTGAGCCACGGTGAGCGGAAACTTTTGATACAGCAGTACCTTTACATACATGTTAACAGTACACCTTTTTTTTCTACAAAAAAAAAAAAGCTATCAAAACACCTTGGACTTGTTTTTGAACTCTTTTATGAAATGAAGTTCACAACATGGAAGTCCGTCATCCCTCTCAGTGTGGATGAGCTACTCCTGGGTGCCTTATCTCACATGGTTTCTCTGTGCCCCATTGTGTGCGTGTGTGGGGGGGGGGGGGTGCGTGCGTGTGTGTGTGTATTGGAGGGAAGGTCTGTTTTTTTTATTTTTAATTGTACTATGGATGTTTTAATTGCACTTTGAGTTGCATTTTAAATGTATAAAAAGTGCTATATAAATGAAAATTTATTGGTTGGTTGATTGATTGATTGGTTGGTTGGTTGATTGATTGATTGATTGATTGAATGATTGATTGACCTTTATAAATACTTTGCCCGCTAATTTATGCAAGCCTTTCTTGCTCCTCCCGCTCCATGTGTCCGAGTCATCGTTAATAGTTATTCAGCCAGTAAGCAAGCACCTTGGCTTTAGAATTAAACAAGCACTTGACACAACAGCTAGTTTCTCTCATTCCATTTCAAACGTAGGACAGTAGTGCTCTCACTGACCACCTCAAATGTTTCCTACCTAGATAAAATGTACGCTAACTCCTAATACTATCAACAATGAGCTATGACTAAATGTACCAAAACTGACAAATGGTACTGATAACGGCGTTGGTATTGATCGTGTATGTGGGTTTACACGTGTAGATACAAGTGTATACAGGAGTTTTAAGTGCGCTAAGATTCATTAAATTTAGAGCATCGCAAAAAAAGGGCTAGAAACTGCTAAAGAAAATTGGTCGACTCACTGACCTCATGAGACACTTTAGAGCAAGATTTGGTTGCATGCAGAGTTTGCATCTTTGTTTTGCTTCCTAAGGTGGGACTGTCACCCTCATTCTCCGAAGATGGACTGAGCTGCCCTTTGGTCATGTCTAGTGCAACCATGATCTCAGGCATCACTTAGACCAAAGAGCCTTCAGATTGAGGTCACATGCAAGAAATACATTACTAAACAATAAATAAAGGTAACACTTAACAGAGATTGATAAAGAAATTATGACATGAGTGGCACTGAAAATAATTTTTTTTAGTAACCTAAGTTAACCAGACAGTTTGGAAATTGTTCTGCATATGAAAGCACTGCAAATACTCACTGGTATTTATAAAGCTGTAATAATTGCGTTGTCACAAAATCTTGTTAATTTCTGCATAAAGACAGTAATCACTTTTGTCTGGGTAGATTGAACGCATAATGCTTAATACTAAATCATATAAAAACACTAGTGTATTATAGGTAAGAGATGACAAAGGGGAGAACAAGAATACGAGCTGCAAAGACATACCCCAAGACTGTGATATCAGCAACAATATCCAGAGTGAAGGTCATGAACATGAAAAAGAGTAAAGATGGAAAAAGTTATATAGATAAAGTTGGAAAGGAAGGCCAAACTGTAATTTTCAAAAAAACACAATTTAACTCTTTGACTGCCATAAACGTTATATAACGTTTAGTAAAAACCTACGGAGGGGCGCCGAGGACGTTAAGAAAAGCTTGGGGTTAAATGATACAAAAATTAACCTGTTACCAAAATTATGGAAAAGCTTGAGATAGATTGATAGATCGAAAGATTGACACATATAGATCAATAGATTGATAGATGCTCTCGAACCTGCTGCCTTTGGGGGGGGGGGGGGGGGGTTAACTTTCAGAGTCATAAAAAAGAGCAGTATGTTGAAAGGCTAGGTATGTATTTGTTGGTAAATGGATAATTTCCCGCAGCACACCTGATAATTTGTCACTGCACACTGAACCCGTTGTACATTGCAACCCAACCGGTTGGGGATGATGGCCACTTCAAATCGAGTCTCAGTTCTGCCTCAAGGTTTATTTTATATTTTTTATTTATTTAAAGAGCATTTTTCCTTAACTCTTTGAGAAATGTGATTGTTTTTGCAGGGGTTCAGTTGGTGTCATTGTATGAGAAGTGTGGTCCTGGACGTGCTTCATGGATGAAGTGTCATGAGATATTACTGTAAATATGTTGTTAATTGGCAGGCCCATTCTAAGCAAATTCTGCTTGTATCGGTGTGTAACTTTTGAAAGTAAACCTCAAGGACATATCCCTCTTTTTCAGACTATTCAAGAAATTTCTAAATGCGTAACTGCAATTACTCCGTTTTCTCAGTGGCTATAATGACCCCCCCCCCCTCTTTTCACTGCACTTTAAGAGTAAATGTTTATTTGATGTTGTGTTTGAAAAGTCTGCCCTTATAGGGTGAAAAAAATTACCCATTAGTGCAGGGGTGCTCAAGTTCGGTCCTCGAGAGCCCCTGCCCAGCCTATTTTCCATGTTTCTCTCCACGAACACACCTGATTCACGCTCAGGATCGTTATCAGGCTTTGGCAAAGCTTGCTGATTAGCTGATCATTAGACTCAGCTGTGCTGCAGGAGGGAAAAATGGGCTTGAGCACCCCTGCATTAGTGTGTGTTTAAAATGAAACATGTCCATTTTGTAGCATGGAGGGAAGCTGCACTTTGGCAGACGACACCCTGGAATGGTCGCCAGTCACACAAATATTCACACCTACTGACACATTGAGTTTTCACAGACACAAAACAAACTCACAAAGGAAGGTCCAAACCGAGATTTTAAATCAGGAATGCTGCAACTTATTGTGGTCAATTTCTAAATATCATCTTTTATCTATGCCTGTTGTTTTAGCTCTTTCAAGTGAGTATAATGCTGATTATCTACTATACACCTCAGAAGAGTTTAATAAACGGGCCTGACTGTTGTTGCTGAAATCGGCTTATGCATTAAGATGAGCCAGGCCTGTTGCCTGGTCAGTTGGGACTTTTGAGTGGCCTCAGAGCGTTGGGAGTGTCCCAGCCCAGCCCAGATGGCCTTCCAATACAGTCAAGAGGCTCAATGCTTTTCTTTTCACTCTCACGAACCAGATGGAGAAAGAGTATTGTAGAGCTTAGAAAGAAGGGATGTCTCAAATTTCCAAAATGTCGACGTAATTACTACATTTGTTTGTTGTAATCTTTTCAGCTTTCCTTTCCCCCGTTTTTCTGATACAGAAATACCCCTCCGAGCAAGTACTGCAAGCCCCGCCGAGAAATGCTACAAAACCAGGCTGTTTCGCAAAAAGATAGAAAAAGAGAAGAGAAAAGAGAGCGAAAAACACATTAAAGCTATGCAAATGAAACTGTCTGGGCGAGAAGCATTAAGCAGTGTTTGTCGGAGAGCTGCCTCTATTTTTAGTGTTTGCATGCATGCGCATGTGTGCGTCAGTCTTTCCCTGGTGAGGTGTGTGATGACTTCCTTAAGTCCAGGCTTTCATGTTCAAGCGAGACTGTCTGAGTGCGGAGATATGTCGGCAGGAATATTCTATCTAATTGAAACGCTTCACAAATGAAGCTGTCAAACAGGAACTTCAAACAGAATACACAACAGTGGTGTAGAAAACTTTTTTATTATTTCTTTTTACAGTACAAGTGATTACAGTTTGGTTTTGGGACCATCACAGCGAAACAGTCAGTTGACAATATTAGTCAGTCGGGACTTTTTACGGATTCAGCATTTTGAGATTAACCACACAACCAAGGCCAATGTCATCCGATGGGCCTTGGGATGACATGATTTGTTCTCTGACGGCCATGTTGGAGATTATTTTCTCTTAAATTATTGTAACATTCAGAGCAGAGAAGTGTTCCTTGTGTGTGTATGAAGAGGACACTAGTGGTGAAGGAAAGTGGCATTGCATTTTTTCAGGTACAGATGTTAACATAAAAGGAAAAAAAAAGTGTGGCTATCAAAAACTGTACAAAATGGATACAGGGGAAACTAATTATTACCATAACTTGTTTGCTATGGGCATGATTGCTATTAACAAAACAAATATGTATACTGTATACTACTACTGTATGTATGAGGTTAACTAGTTTAATTAGGGATAGGTAAGTACCGATACCAGGTATCGGTATCTGTGCTAATACAGTTTTATTTTAAGGTATCGGTACTCGTGACGGTGGTCGATATCAATATCAGGAACTAAAAATTTGAAGAATAGAACTTGACATTAGGTTCATGCCTTTTTAAGCAAAATGTGATATTGGGATATAGAGGTCTTTCTTAAAAATAAAAAAAGCCTGTCATTGTTTTGGGGAGAATTTTATGTACTAGTGGTATCAGTATTTGGTAACGGTATTGTGACTACTCAAGAGTGGAGTACTTGTATTGGTCTGAAAAAAAAGTGGTATCAAATTTAATATTGTATAAATACACGGACCAGCCACAAAATATTTAGCTCATTGTGCAATACAATAATGCCTAACACAAAAGCTGTTCAATATTAACTCATTTGCTCCCAAAAACGTATAAATATGTTCTTTTAAAAATGTTTTAAGTGTCCCAAAGACATTTATTCATTTTTATTTTTTTAATGCTAGTTCATACAGAAGACTTTGATGCAGCCTCTCAACTGCAGAGAATGGTTGAATAAATGATAGTAATTAGGAAAACGGCCAGCAGGTGGCAGTAGAGCGAAAGAGATCAACCAGGGTCATGTTGAAAAACCTCTATTACTCAGAATTCTAAATAGATTTGTGAATAATGATGAAACTTATATATTATATATAGCTATAGTCTAGTGCTAATAGAAGAAAATAGAAATATACGTTTTTTTACCAGATGAAATAAGAGACTCTAATCTTTCTTTTGGTAGGTTCCATTTTTTTTATAGCAAAAGAACACAATATTGGGTGGGCCTTGCAAAATCAATCAAAATCCAGTAAAACAGCCGGGAGCGAATGGGGTTGCTTCAGTGAAAATAGCTGTGAGTGAATGAGTTAAATACTGTATTGGGCCTTGATGGAGATATAATTGATCACTTTGAGTTGTATACATTTTACAGTATATTTTTTATTTTATATACATGTTGCAGCAAAAAAAAAAGTTACTAAAATTGCTTTTGATATATATGCTTCTCAGAACATTGGTCCCAATGCATTGGAATAAATTGTATTTCCATAGTAGAATTCCTCCCACTAAATACAATAATGTAAACGCATCAGATATTTGCAAAACAGCCCTGCATAACTGATTTTGAAAATGGCAGTGGGGCTGGGTTAGGAAAATGTGTGGAAGAGGAACTCATGAAATAATATGCCAGTGTCTTCCTGAAAACCTTGATCATGAAGTCTAATCCTTTGTGTGCGTGCGTGTGCAAAGGGCACTTTTTGTTTGGACAAGGAGAGGTGAGCCCTGAGAACAGCAGGCTACTGTGTGCCTGCCAGAGCAAGATATGCTTCGGATAACATATGGTAGTGGGAACTGGATACAACACAAACATATTACACAGTGATGGCATTACATAAATTGAAATAACTGCATGTGTTTGTAGATTCTGTTTTGATGTGTAAGTGTAGCTACAATATGTTTCCAGTACAATGTATGCTTTGAGTATTAAATAGCTATTCCATTGTGTGTATAAAAAAAAGAGGGAAAAAAACCTGAATTCTGCATAAAATATCGCTGCCTGATTTTAAGCCTTTTACTATATGTATGGATGATATGAGGAAAATCCATTTGCAACTGAAACATTTTCACATAAATAATCCCTAGATTTTAATGTTAATTCGTGAGCTGTATATTGTGCTTTAAAAATAACAGAATGACAAACAACATTTGCCTTTGGAAAGTATTCACAATAAAACATGAGTTTTAAAATGCACATATTTATGCTCTTGACCAACTCAACAAGTGCTACACTGTTCTTCACATGGTGGAATCACATGAAAATGTTGCCTTCATGGCAGTACGAGCTACGCAATATAGCATTAGCAGCAATATAACTGTATTTCTTCACAATGTGTTTTGGCTTGAGTAAGCACCGGAACCTGTCTCCAATCTACCGACACACAGAGAGAATGTACAAAAAAACTTTATGTTTGGATTTTGTTAATAGCTTGGCGTTGGCTGACCGGTGACACTCACCAATGTGCACCGACTCACCAATGACCATAAACTGAAAAAAATGTCCTTCGAGTCAACTTTGAAGTAGGCTGATCAATTAGCTGTCAGTAATTATTGGCAAAAAGTATCGGACCAGCAGACATTTTTCCACCTGAGCAAGGAGCTTTTCTACTTCAAACGTGCTGCTGGCTTGGAGTTTTGTTTATTTATTTATTTATTTATTTATTTATTTGTTTGTTTGTTTATTCATTAATTTACAGCACATGGCTTCCACTATTACAACAAATATAGTCATCCTTAGAGCACAACAGTGTGTTACATATGAATTATTTAATAATCAGCCAAATGTCAAAATATAAGCCTGTCTGATTTTCAAGTTTTTTTTTAATGGACATCCAAACATCCAAACATCCAAATAAGCACAGTATTCTGATTAAATTAGTTTTATTTAATTTATTTCATCCAGAATGAAATACACATGCTCTGCCTCAAAGTACAGTTAGACGGAGCCGTGCGCACTTCTCACCAGCGTCGACACATCTGCTACATAAGCTATTTACATACTTAAAGTGTCGATTCACATGTCTGAAGAAACCTCCATGCTCCATGATTTACAGCCAGTCTCAGACTTCATTGAGTCACACGTCCATCTTAAGCAAGGTCACTTATGTGTGAACATGCAAATACGGCTCTTAGTGCATTGTTCACATTAGGCATTACCTGTTGGACCAGAATGTGTTATTTAAATGTTTTTGTGACGTTAGGTAGTGAAAGTTTCCATATACTGTATTGATCGCTACATCAGCGGCAATTAAGTACCAGAAATGGTGCGTTGTGGCTTTCTGAAGAAGAGCATGATAAATGAAGTGCACAAACACGCACACACACGTGTAAGCAGAGAGGAATTGTAGTCTAAAAAAATAGAGGAAAGGAGAAAACCCCACCGATGTGCCTCAATGAATCAAATACATTTATGTATTTGTTTATTTTAAAAATTTTCTCAGTGGTGTTCTGACTGACACGGTGACACGGAGAGCCCTACATTTACCTTAGCTAGCATCAGAGGATAATACCTTCACCATATGGCCTGTTAATGGATCATTCCAAGTTCACTGCTGCAGGTGCAATTTCTAATTTTCACTTTCAGTTTTGTCACATTTTCACACTTTGCGAGCTGTAGGAGCCGAGATTGCATGAAAATGGTGTACTGTATTCCATGTTCACTGTGAGAGGAAAGTGTACAGTAAAAGTCAGCTCTGATGTACACTGCCTCGGAATAATAGGACACAAATAAAATGTTCTTTCTTTTTAGTGGTTTATATTTAGAATGAAACATGTTCTCAACCCCCTCCTGATAAAATTGTTTTAGATTCATGTTTTGTTACTACTGATTTTCATTTTGGCAAAAAGGAAAGTACATCTTATTTTAGTTTGTATTGTCGTTTTGAGTGAAAAGGACATTTGGTTTGGAATTGCTACTACAGTATTAATGCATGTAGCCTGACCAACCCCAATAAATATGACCTTTGACTTATTGAATACAGTCTCCATGGCACTTTAAGATTTGTATCTAAATAACCCTGCTCTAGGTCCACAACATCATTTCCAGAGGAAATGCAAGGGAGGTCTGACAACATAAAACTGAGGGCTCTACTTTGGTAGACAGTGTACGTGTACTCAGCGTAAAAACTGGCACATGGACTGTGTTTGGGAATTTGGTAGACCAAGCTGTGCCATACTGGGCGGACCAAGGAGGGCATTTTCTTTTACATGCACCTGATAATTTGGTGCCTGAAAGTAGACTAGACTTTAGACCAGCTTGGAGCGGGGTCTAAGTTGCAGCAAGGATGGTGTAACACAAGTTTGGTGAATTTGATCGATTTGATATGTGTGGTGGATGTCATCGTATTTCATTCATAACTATGACAACAGCACATCTCAAACATTGAATCATTGTAGAAATAATTTCATTGACCCCATCATTATTATCATTATTAAAAACACCACCATGGGCTGCAGCATGCGGGGAGCAGAGGAGGGTCGAGAAGCAAAACATTTGACTCAAGTAAGAGTAGCGTTACATCAAAATAATATTACTCAAGTAAAAGTCCAAAGTATTCATAAAAAAAACCCACTCAAGTACAAGTAAAAAAAAGAATTTGCTGAAAATAATACTGAAGTACTGAGTAACTGCTTGAACATGAAGTCTGATTTGGTTTTTTTAACAATGTCATCAGATAAACAAAAACATAAAATGATGTGCAAATGCTGGCATCTTTAAATTATAAAATAAAATAATAAACTTTTTGAGCTCAAACAGTGCAAGCAGACACATTAGCCAAAGCATGCACAATCCACTCACAAGTTGTGGCGTAATTGGTCGGCGCTGCCTCCCAGTTTAAACGACAGACTTTAAACGATAAGTGGCAGTTTCTTAGAGCAAAAGCACCAAAACGTCATCTTTCAATTGACTCTTTTGGGTTCTCATCATGCCTGCCAGTCTTCAACCAGGGCCGCATTTACTGTATATAAGCAATGTGTCCGCGGAAATGCTCCCACACAGTCAGTCAAGAGCTTACGTGAAAATACGGTAAATCTAATGTATGAACGGGGCGGCGGGTAACGACTTGAGTGTAGCCCAATATAGGGGAGTAAGAGTAGCGTTTCTTCTTCACACATCTACTCAAGTAAAAGTAAAATGTATTGTGTGGTAAAACTATTCTTAGAAGTACTTAAGTAAATGTAACGAAGTAAATGTAACTCGTTACTACCAACCTCTGGCGGAGGTCAACTATGGACACAAATGATTACGGGGGAAGGCGGTCTATAAGTCCCCACTTGACAGCGATGACCTGTGATCGCATTGCTCAACTTGACGTCGACTTGCAGTCCCTTATAAAAGTAGTACTTGACCTTCTGCACCGACTGTATTATTCTGCTTCTGCTTCCACAATGTCAAAGACTGTGCCTTTAGCGTGCAAATGGAATGAGTGAAGCCGCTTTCATTGGACAAGAAGTAAACTGGCTATGTTCTCACCCACAGTGGCGCAAATGCCCCTTTCTAAATGCGCCTGTCTACAAAAATACTAAAAGAAAGAAAAATTCACTCATGTGCAGTTAGACTGCGTTTTGCACTAGACTTGCGGTGAAAAGTCAAAGCGGCTAGGGCAAAAGCTACACTCCACTGGGAAATGATTCTAATAAGGTGAATGTGAACTTGTGATCAACACAGAGGAAATGTGTGGGAAGCTGAAACCACACATGAACATACTGAAAATGCAGTACATGAGATGGTGGAGAAGATGGAAGTGATACAGGGTTTGTTGTACCAAAGGATCCTTTGTTCGAATGCTGCAGATGCGCACGCGCGCTTATACTCACACATGCCCCCCCCCCCCCCCACACACACACACACTTGTACTTATTTGTTATTGTGAGGACATCCATAGACAAAATGCATTTCCTAGCCCCTTCACCTAACCCCAACCATCAAAAATGATTGCCTACCCCCGGTCCTTACCCTAACCTCAACCATAACCCAATTCAAACCTAAACTCTAAAACCAAGTCTTGAGTTGTGAGGACCGGCCAAAATGTCCTCACTTCATAAAAAGGTCCTCAATCTGTTGGTTGTATGTATTTTGGTCCTCACAATGTAGTATGCAAAAGTACACACACGCACGCACGCACGCACGCAAACACACACACACACATTGAGTGTAAATCACAGCAAGCACAGCAGAAAGTCGCTGCAGGAAATCTGCATCAGAGTTGTCTCAGTGTAGCTGAGCTCCATCTCATCCTATAAATCGCACCTTCGTATTGCGCCTTCATCTTCAACTTAACAAATGAAAGAACTTTTAAAGTGCATGCCTCCTGAGTTAAAACCACAACACAGGCAGCGCTAGTTCAATGCAAACAACCAACTAAAAAGTTGGATGCAACTTCAGAAGTGATTTATGGCCTAGTACAAAATAATGTAATTCAATAAAATGCAGACAAGCTTGAGGGGAAGAAAGCCAGACACTGTATGCCTTTGTTTTTGTTTGTCTGTCTGCAATATGTGATACACGTCCATAAAGTTTCATGGCTATTAGCTATGTCCATGTGCATATTCATACTAACAAACTTTTAAATCCAAATGTATATAAAGATCTTCAGTAACTACAATTTAACTATTTCTACAAATAAATAAATAAATAAATATTACCGTACAGTAGAACTTTCATTGTCCACCATCTGGACAAATATGTCTCAAAAGTCAAATCAAAGTTCTGTCAAACCATCCTCATGCGTGACGCCAGCAATACATCCTCAGCACAGATCAGTGTTCCTCTCGATTATAACCCAGAAATAGATTTTTTTGCCTGTGTGAAAGCTACCGTGCATTTTGATTGGCTAGAATTTTATCGCCACATCATGCAACTGCAATTCATATTTTGAATCACCTCAAAACCAGTAGCCGACATTCGGTCGGCCATTCATAAAATCTTGTGGCAGAGCGACGCGCACTGCGTGAGTGTGCAGTCGGGTTCCGCCGTATCGGTCCTAACAGGAACCAACCAGCGGTCCCACATTACCCCTGTTCTTACATCTCTCCAGTGGCTTCCATCAACATCATACTGCAAGTTACGTTAAACAGTGCTTTTGAACGTTCACGTGTGTATAGTACACGTGTGCTCACTTCTTTGTGGTCTCAGCAAGTTCTTTAGAAATTTAAAATGAAAATGATTCAAGGTGAATCAGAGTGTTCGTCATGATTTCTAGACTCGATGCCCAACTGGAAATACTAGAGATGCACGATAATATCAATAATTAATAATAATAATAACATGCCACGTTGGTCCATCTGTTGTGGTTGCTGCTCAAGTTGTGCCCAACTCTTCAACCCCTCCCCTCTCCTGTGGTAGTGTTGCATATTTGTGACATCATAATGCACGTGATCTCGTGTTCACAGAAGATGCATCATCTTCACAGTCGCCAGTGTGGGCTCTCTTTACTGTCCTGTTATGGCAAATATTTGTATTTTATTATTTGTATTTAACACGTATTAACATAAATATATACTGTATTGTGGACACCTGTATTTTCTTTAACAATGGGCTTTTCACTTCTTGTACATAAAGCAATATCGAAGTGACCATGACCGATAAACCTGCTCGGAACAGACTGCTTGCTTTCCTGTCTAGCTGACCCGCCCTTTCTCCTCCCACACCCTAACCAGGCTGCATAAAAATCTTCCAATGGTACTTTACTGCGCACACTCTCACAGGTCACTTCTTGTAGACTGCTCTGTAAGACTTAGGTATATTTCAACAAGTCATATAAAGAAACTTAAAAGACAAATTGTTTTCCAGACTGTTTTATTCATCTCGCCTAAATACTGAAAACACCCTCGCAGTTTTTTGTTGCATTATTAAACCGTGACTGAGTGAATGAGTTACTGGTTGTCTTTGAAGCAGAGGTATCAATAAAATTCAGCTTCATGGTGCTTTACACAATGTTCCAATGTACGTATTTGTACATGTTAGACTTAAGAGTAGGACTCGAAAGTACATTTGTATTCAAGTTAATTTTGCAATCAATTATCGGCTTGCCCATGGGTTATCGACATCTGCACTTTCTAAATTATTGGTTTATCGGTATCTGTTGAAAATAGCATTATTGTGCATCCCTAGTAAATACCTCCAACTGATATGTTCAAGGCACAAGATAAATGAAATAAAATAAAATATGGCTTTTATACAGTTTCTGGCTTCCCCAAAATTAGTGGTGCAACAGGATGCACTCATCAAATTTAAATTGAAATGCTGAAAATGTGCAACTTGTTACTCTCTCAGGCAGAGAGTTTATATATGACCATACTAAAAACACACATCCTTGAAGTGTAAGCTGTGTGTGATTCAAAATGGGTCATAATAAATGTTGATGCAAAATATCAATATATTTAGCTTCCACTAATACTTCCAATTCCACCACTTCAAACTACATTTTGCACTTTGGGGTTCTCTCCCAAATGTTCCATGGTAAAAAAAAAACATTAGACATACTGTACCTAAAGTGCTAAATCAAATTTGGTAAATAAGTAAAAGATTGG
The DNA here is from genome assembly GCF_054856555.1 of Leptonotus elevatus. Taxonomy (NCBI): domain Eukaryota; kingdom Metazoa; phylum Chordata; class Actinopteri; order Syngnathiformes; family Syngnathidae; genus Leptonotus; species Leptonotus elevatus. The sequence continues at coordinate 4,619,165 of NC_141245.1, forward strand.
ATTTGATATTTTCATATTCATACTGTATTTCAACATGCTAATTCTTATTTATGTTGATGGATTAAAGTTCAGAACAAGCAGGTTGGACTGATTATCCATCCATCCATTTTCTGAACCGCGTATTCCTCACAAGGGTCGCGGGGTGCAGGAGCCAATCCCAGCTAGCCTCGGGCTCTGAACTGGTTGCCAGCCAATCGACAATTCTAATGTTCATTAATACTGACTAACAGGAATAGGATTTATTGTTATTCACCCTTGAAACAAACATGTGCTCAACATCGTTGATGTTGCTCTTTGTTTGTAACAATTTATTTTCATGTGTGAATCACATATGATTTTTGTATGTTTTGTCTGTGACAGTTACTAAAAACATCAGACAGCAAGAATGATTAACGTAGTTTTCCTGGTACGCAGCCTACATCTGTTAATTATCTGCAAAAAGAAAAGAAAACAAAAAACTAAATATTTTAAATATTTTCCTCTTGCTCATCCTTCTACATGAAAAGTCAGATTCTTTACCTGTCCCGCTATTAGATTTTACTACCTCGTTTGTCACCTTAACAGCTTCATTAAAGAATCTGGGAAAAAGCTGAGCATTTGTGTTTGTGTACGTGTCAGTATGAATCCCGTAGCATGCGGGAGAATTGAATATTCTCAGGCATATCCGAGAATACCTCTGACAATCCAATCTTTTCACCGGGTACATCGGCTTGGAGCCCGTAGGGGCAACAAACCCCGTCCTATTATCGCCAAGTTTGAGCATTTTAAACAGAAATAAATAGGCAGTAGGGTAAACGGACTACGATAGTCGTTGATAAGCTATACATCGATGGCCAACTATTCCGGAACCCCAACTCCACTCCCTGGCTGTTCTAATTGGCATTGGTGGAACTAAACTTAGTTTGATTATTAGATGTATATATATACTGTATATGTGGTTATAAAACCTAAAATATGAATACTCATTATGTTTAGGCTATATTACAAATATAATATTAATACACAACTATATCTAAAGTATATTTAAACAAAAAATCTTGATTAGGTTACCAGTTACTGGTGTATTGTTATGTTTAATCCCCCGCTAATTTCCTTCACTTTCACCTCCCTACCCGTTTTTTCACTGTTATATTTACTTACACGTTACCTCATATTTTACACAAACTACATAAACCGCCTAACCACTTTGATTCTTTCCTATAACATGCCAATATTAACAAATAGCCTATACATATATATACACAGGACTGAGTATATATTGTTTGTATGCATAAATTAGTTCTGGTTTCCTGGAATGTTTGTGGCGCTCGCTCACAGGCAAAAAGAATAACAATTTTAGACCATCTCTTAAAATTAAAAGCAGATATTTGCCTCCAACAAGAAACCCACCTACAAAAATCTGAAGAAAAATTACTTATTGATAACAATTTTAGCCAAGCGTACTCTGCCCCTTATAACAGTAGACAAAGAGGAGTCTGTATACTCATACATAAGAATTTATTCTTTACTCTAAATAATACAATAACAGACCCAGAGGGCCGATACATTATTATTCAGGTGACTATATTTAATAAAATATATACATTTGGTAATTTATATACCACTAATAATGATGATACGGCCTTTTTCCATGAATTTTTCTCTCAGCTTTTTGAATTAGCAGCGAACTCTACTATTGTTATTGGAGGAGACTTTAACACAGTCTTAAATCCATTAATAGATCGTTCTAATAATACAACATGTATAAGGCGATTACAATCTACTAAAGTAATAGGGGAATATATGGATGATTTTGGCCGCGTCAACAGCTGGAGACTTAAAAACCCAAATAAGAAGGAATTTACCTTCTTTTCCGCTGTGCACCGGTCTTTTTCAAGAATTGATTTTTTTCTTGCAAATAACTCTATTGCTGATAAAACTGTTACAAAAATACATCCTATTATTATTAGCGACCATGCACCAGTCTCCCTTTCCCTACAAGTTGATTATACCTTTAAACCACCCCAGACATGGCGTTTTAACATCTCATTGCTAAACAACGCAGAGTTTGACAAAATTATAAGAAAAGAGTGGGCAGACATTTTGGAAATAAATGACTCTCCAGACTTATCTCCATCTCTTCTCTGGGAAGCTGGGAAAGCAGTAATTAGAGGTAAAATTATATCATATTCATCTTATAAAAAGAAACAGGATCAAAAATTAGAAAAAGACTTGGAAGATAAAATTAAACAAATGACGGATGAATACGCAATAAACCCAAATAACCAAATATGGACTGACTTATAAAATACAAAAATACAGTTAGACGATATGTTATCTAAAAAGACAGAGTTTATAATACAACAATTGAGATACAACAACTTTGAATATAATAACAAATCAGGTAAATTTCTTGCAAACCAACTTCAACGCAATCTGGAAAAATCTCTTATAACGGCTATTAAAGGGACAACTGGTGAATGCACACAATCACCAGAAGAAATTAATCAAATTTGTTATAACTATTATCGCAACCTATACTCAGAAACTAACAAACCTAACCCTGAGCATATTGAGGCACTCCTCAGCAGCTTAAATATACCTCAGTTAACTACTGAATATAAAGATATGTTAGATGCGCCACTTAGTATAAACGAGTTGTACAGTGCTCTAGATAGTATGCCTAATGGCAGAGCACCTGGCCTGGATGGTTATCCGGTCTTTTTCAAGAATTGATTTTTTTCTTACAAATTACTCTATTGCTGATAAAACTGTTACAAAAATACATCCTATTATTATTAGCGACCATGCACCAGTCTCCCTTTCCCTACAAGTTGATTATACCTTTAAACCACCCCAGACATGGCGTTTTAACATCTCATTGCTAAACGACGCAGAGTTTGACAAAATTATAAGAAAAGAGTGGGCAGACATTTTGGAAATAAATGACTCTCCAGACTTATCTCCATCTCTTCTCTGGGAAGCTGGGAAAGCAGTAATTAGAGGTAAAATTATATAATATTCATCTTATAAAAAGAAACAGGATCAAAAATTTGAAAAAGACTTGGAAGATAAAATTAAACAAATGACGGATGAATACGCAATAAACCCAAATAACCAAATATGGACTGACTTATAAAATACAAAAATACAGTTAGACGATATGTTATCTAAAAAGACAGAGTTTATAATACAATTGAGATACAACAACTTTGAATATAATAACAAATCAGGTAAATTTCTTGCAAACCAACTTCAACGCAATCTGGAAAAATCTCTTATAACGGTTATTAAAGGGACAACTGGTGAATGCACACAATCACCAGAAGAAATTAATCAAATTTGTTATAACTATTATCGCAACCTATACTCAGAAACTAACAAACCTAACCCTGAGCATATTGAGGCACTCCTCAGCATCTTAAATATACCTCAGTTAACTACTGAATATAAAGATATGTTAGATGCGCCACTTAGTATAAACGAGTTGTACAGTGCTCTAGATAGTATGCCTAATGGCAGAGCACCTGGCCTGGATGGTTATCCGGCTATATTTTTTAAGCACTTCTGGTTAATGCTTGCTCCACTATTCTAAAGAGTAGTAACAGAAATTAAAACTAATGGTCACATACGCCCACACATGAATACAGCAGCAATTAAACTTTTATTAAAGCCAGAAAAAGACCCCACCCTTCCATCAAGTTACCGTCCGTTCCGTTCCGTTCCGTCTTCAATTCCGCTTATCCGGGGTCGGGTCGCGGGGGCAGCAGCTTTAGCAGGGAAGCCCAGACTTCCCTCTCCCTAGCCACTTCAGCCAGCTCCTCCGATGGGATCCCAAGGCGTTCCCAGGCCAGCCGTGAGACGTAGTCTCTCCAGCGTGTCCTGGGTCGTCCCCGGGGCCTCCTGCCGGTAGGACATGCCCGGAACACCTCCCGAGGGAGGCGCCCAGGAGGCATCCGAACCAGATGCCCCAGCCACCTCAACTGGTTCCTCTCAACGTGGAGGAGTAGCGGCTCGACGCTGAGTCCCTCCCGAATGACCGAGCTTCTCACTCTATCTCTAAGGGAGAGCCCGGCTACCCTGCGGAGGAAACTCATTTCGGCCGCTTGTATCCGGGATCTCGTTCTTTCGGTCACGACCCACAGCTCGTGACCATAGGTGAGGACAGGAACGTAGATCGACCGGTAAATCGAGAGCTTTGCCTTTTGGAGGTGCTGATCCTCATCCCAACCGCTTCACACTCGGCTGCAAACCGCTCCAGCGAGAGCTGGAGATCACGGCTTGAAGAAGCCAGCAGCACCACATCATCTGCAAAAAGCAGAAATGCAATGTTGAGGCCACCAAACCGGACCCCCTCGACACTCCGGCTGCGCCTAGAAATTCTGTCCATAAAAATTACGAACAGAATCGGTGACAAAGGGCAACCTTGGCGGAGTCCGACCCTCACAGGAAACGAATTCGACTTACTGCCGGCAATGCGGACCAAACTCTGACATCGGTCGTACAGGGACCGAATAGCCCATATCAGGGGGCCCGGTACCCCATACTCCCGAAGCACCCCCCACAGGACTCCCCAAGGGACACGGTCAAACGCCTTCTCCAAGTCCACAAAACACATGTGGACTGGTTGGGCGAAATCCCACGCACCCTCAAGGATCCTGCTGAGGGTGTAGAGCTGGTCCACTGTTCCACGGCCGGGACGAAAACCACACTGCTCCTCCTGAATCCGAGATTCAACTTCCCGACGGATCCTCCTCTGCAGCACCCCCGAATAGACCTTACCTGGGAGGCTGAGGAGTGTGATCCCTCTAAAGTTGGAACACACCCTCCGGTCCCCCTTCTTAAAAAGAGGAACCACCACCCCGGTCTGCCAATCCAGAGGCACTGTCCCTGATGTCCACGCGATGTTGTAGAGACGTGTCAACCACGACAGCCCCACTACATCCAGAGCCTTTAGGAACTCCGGGCGAACCTCATCCACCCCCGAGGCCCTGCCACCGAGAAGCTTTCCAACCACTTCAGTGACTTCGACCCCAGAGATAGGGGGGCCCACCTCAGAGTCCCCAGACCCTGCTTCCTCAAAGGAAGGCGTGTTGGTGGAATTGAGGAGGTCTTCGAAGTATTCTCCCCACCGATTCACGACGTCCCAAGTCGAGGTCAACAGCACCCCATCTCCACTATACACAGTGTTAATGGCGCACTGCTTTCCCCTCCTGAGACGCCGGATGGTGGACCAGAATTTCCTCGAAGCCGTCCGGAAGTCGTTCTCCATGGCCTCACCGAACTCCTCCCATGTCCGAGTTTTTGCCTCAGCGACCACCGAAGCCGCATTCCGCTTGGCCAGCCGGTACCTGTCAGCAGCCTCCGGAGTCCCACAGGCCAAAAAGGCCCAATAGGACTCCTTCTTCAGCTTGACGGCATCCCTTACCGCTGGTGTCCACCAGCGGGTTCGAGGATTGCCGCCCCGACAGGCACCAACCACCTTACGGCCACAGCTCCGATCGGCCGCTTCAACAATGGAAGCACGGAACATGGTCCATTCGGACTCAACGTCCCCCGCCTCCCCCGGGACAACGGAGAAGCTCTGCCGGAGGTGGGCGTTGAAACTCTTTCTGACAGGGGATTCTGCCAGACGTTCCCAGCAGACCCTCACAATACGTTTGGGCCTGCCTGGTCGGACCAGCATCTTACCCCGCCATCGGAGCCAACACACCACCAGGTGGTGATCAGTTGACAGCTCCGCCCCTCTCTTAACCCGAGTGTCCAACACATACGGCCGCAAATCCGATGACACGACTACAAAGTCGATCATCGAACTGCGGCCTAGGGTGTCCTGGTGCCAAGTGCACATGTGGACACCCTTGTGCTTGAACATGGTGTTCGTTATGGTCAGTCCGTGACGAGCACAGAAGTCCAACAACAAAACACCGCTCGGGTTTCGATCGGGGGGGCCGTTCCTCCCAATCACGCCCCTCCAGGTCTCACTGTCATTACCCACGTGAGCGTTGAAGTCCCCCAGCAGAACGAGGGAGTCCCCGGGGGGAGCGCTCTCCAGCACACCCTCCAAGGACTCCAGAAAGGGTGGGTACTCTGAGCTGTTGTTCGGTGCATAAGCACAAACAACAGTCAGGACCCGTCCCCCCACCCGTAAGCGGAGGGAGGCTACCCTCTCGTTCACCGGGGTAAACCCCAACGCACAGGCGCCCAGCCGGGGGGCAATGAGTATGCCCACACCTGCTCTGCGCCTCTCACCGTGGGCAACTCCAGAGTGGAAGAGGGTCCAGCCCCTCTCGAGAGGATTGGTACCAGAACCCAAGCCGTGTGTGGAGGTGAGTCCGACTATATCTAGTCGGAACTTCTCAGCCTCGCACATCAGCTCGGGCTCCTTCCCTGTCAGAGAGGTGACATTCCATGTCCCCAGAACTAGCTTCAGTAGCCGAGGGTCGGACCGCCAAGGCCCCCGCCTTTGGCTGCCACCCAGCTCACTGCGCACCCGACCCCTTTGGCCCCTTCCACCGGTGGTGAGCCCATGGGAGGGGGGACCCACGTTGCCTTTTCGGGCTGTGCCCGGCCGGGCCCCATGGGTGTAGGCCCGGCCACCAGACGCTCGCCTTCGAGCCCCACCTCCAGGCCTAGCTCCAGAGGGGAGCCCCGGTGACCCGCGTCCGGGCAAGGGAAACGAAAATCCAAAGTTTGTATTCATCATTGGGGTCCTTCGAGCCATGCTTTGTCTGGTCCCTCACCTAGGACCTGTTTGCCATGGGTGGCCCTACCAGGGGCATGAAGCCCCGGACAACATAGCTCCCAGGTTCATTGGGACACGCAAACCCCTCCACCACGATAAGGTGATGACTCACGGAGGAGAAGTTACCGTCCGATTTCACTAATTAACACTGATATTAAAATGATCACTAAGGCTTTCGCATCTAGACTAGAAACAGTAATCTCGACAATCATTCATAGCGACCAAACAGGCTTTATTAAAGATCGTCACTCTACTAATAATATTAGGAGGCTCTTTAACCTTATTAGCATGTCACAGCGGCATGATAAAAAGGCAGTTATTATATCATTGGATGCAGAAAAAGCTTTCGACAAAGTTAACTGGTCCTTCCTCTTTGCTGTTTTAAATAAATTTGGCTTTGGGAAGTCATTTATTCACTGGGTGTCAGTATTATATGATTCTCCTAAAGCTACAGTTACTACTAATGGGATTATATCTCAGAGTTTTACTCTACAGAGAGGCACAAGACAGGGATGCCCACTGTCGCCTTTATTATTTGCGATATTTATTGAACCGCTTGCATTAGCCATACGCCAGGGGGCTGTGAACCGGCTGTGGACCGGTGGTGTGCCTGGCGGGCCTGACGTGTTGGGGTGGGGGGTGCTCCTGCTCCTGGGTTTGCTCTCCGGCCGGTGGCCCCTGCGGGGCCCGGGGGTTGTCCCTTGGCGCTGCCGTGGCCTGGGGGGCCCTGAGGTGTTGCGCTTGCTCTGTCCTGGCAGGAGTCGACGGCTCCCCTCTTTGGTGGAGATTTTCATGCATGCCAGATCCACCACACCAGCATCTATCGAAACTCAGACACAATCTGCTTCTTCCTCTGGTCGTTGAATCGGTGGAGGCTGGTGTCTGTGGATCTCACTCTGCTTCGTCTGTCCTTCCTTCCTTTCTTCTGTCTCTCCTTTGGTCTCTTGAGGTCTCCCTGATTTGTTGGAATTTAGATGTTTCTGGGGTTGGTGAAGGACTCTGGTTGGTGGCCCGGTGGGTGGTGGGTGGTGTCTGGTCGGTGATGGATTTCACTTTCCTTTTTTTTTCTTTGGTCCTTCCTCGGGTCTTCTGACGGCCTCACGACTCTAGCTGGATTCTGAAGTGTTCGGTTTAGGTGAACGGTATGGGATTTTTTTAATAGATTTTAGGTGAACTGATAAATACACACTCACGCACGTACACACGCACATGCACATGCACATACATATACTCACCCACATACAAAATAAAAATTTATTAAAAAATATAAATATATAACATAAAAAATTAAAAAAAAGAGAGCAATGATGATGACATGTCAAATCGGTAAAATTACCGAATGAACAATTCTGAGCTCTCCAGAAAAAAAATACAAATAAAAAAGTATTAATACTTCTCAGAATGCATGTCCCTGTTACACATTTCTGTTTTCTTCTCTTTAAGCGTTTTTGAGTCTGTCTCTCCCTTTTCAATTCTTCTTTGCTGCTATTGTCACTTGCACCTCGGTCATATATGTGCTTCATTTCTCTTCACTCTCTTTTCTTTCTAACTCATTTTCACCACATTTTTCCAACACCAACCTTCACCCTCACCACCTCCATCTTACTTCCGTCTGTATAGAGGGGGGATACAATTTTGTGGCTGCTGGTTTGTCTCCAGCCTCTCCAAACCTTCCTGATTTGGTATTGGCTGAATGGTGTGTCTGGTATATTGGTATTGGCTGGCTCCAGCAGGTGAGGTAGAGCTGTTCCACTTAATCAATGCCTTATAGTGATGGGGGTGTTGCCGTTGGGAGGGGGTAGGAGGTGCAGCACACAGCACAGCAGCCGTCAGCATTGGCAGCCCTCCATGAAGCAGAGCATGGGGATGGCATGACCTTCAGACACTCGGGACTACACACACACACACACACACACGCACACACACCCACACACACACTTGCAAATCATATGAATTGAAATGTCTGCAGGCCACACCCAAACTTCACCCCGCCTCCACTGCAGAGGCAGACTCACAGCATGGCAAATAGACATGGCATCACCTTGAGAAGGGCAAGAAAAAAACTACAGCTATGCAAACACTGATAAGACTGCAGTGGCTGCCATTTGCTCTGAATGAATTTTGTAGACAGAAGTGTTACAATTGTTGATAAATCTTCTATTTTGCCATTTTCATGGACGCGTATTACAGGTTTAAATGCAATATGTTTTGAGGCGTTGACGAACTTTAATTGATGTCATTCACAAACATTATATTGTCGTACCGCAGTCAAAGACCAATAAATCTATATGCAGCAATTTTTAAGTGTTTGATTAAAGTAGTTGTTAGCAATGTTTTAATGACCGAGTACAGTACAATAATAATTATTATTATTGTTATTATTATTGTTATTATTATTGTTATTATTATTGTTATTATTATTATTGTTATTATTATTGTTATTATTATTGTTATTATTATTGTTATTATTATTGTTATTATTATTAAAACATATTTATAAAAGGCTGAAGTGTCAAGTATTAAGTGTGAACTACACATACACTTATGGGTGATGGTCAGGAAGAGATTCATGCTAGCCGTACAAATGTTATACACAATGGCAATAATACACTGCCAACATGGTGAGAAGGTCAACTTAAAGGCACAGTGTGTAATAAGTGACCACTAGATATTGCTATAGCATTGAATGCAACATAGCATACAATGTTGCTAAGGCATAGAATGCAACCAAAGCACATGCATAAGAAGCACGCACACTATGGTGGCTCAGAGAGACCACACGCCACAAGCCTACCACTATTTTTATTTATTTTTTGCGTGAGCAAATGAACATCTCGGTGACTTGGCAGCCGGAGAAGCTAACAAGAGAGGCTAGTAGGAGAAGCTAGTAAAAGTAAAAGCTAGTAAAGCGAGAGCAAAGCAAAATGTGACAAGTGGCGGGAAACCGAAATCAATAATGGGTAAATTTAATTATTAGTTCACCACTAGATGGCGCTAAAAAAATACACACTGCGGCTTAATACAACAATACACAGACATCAGTGCTTTGGTACGCTTTTATTTTGAAATTGCTTGTGGAAGTGTAATGTGGAAGTTGTATAGTTGAGTGCAGTTTAAATTGCCATCACAAACTGTTGCCACCAACACAACACGTCATCCTGAAATCATGTTCAATCGCTAATTAAGGACGCAAAAATTCTCAAATTACACAAACATTGTAGAATGCAGTGCTTGTTCCCAGCGTTAGCGGCTAGCACCTAGGCGCTAATCAAGTTGACAAGAAAATTGGACTTCTTTTTAAAGGTGGTTTAATGGGTGAAAATACTCTCAAATGTTCTGTTTTAGCAACAAATTGCTCAAAATCACTACTGTGGGTCTGACTTCACTTCATCTCTCAGCCCAAAATTACATTCATGTTTTTAAAGAAGAAATTTTGCTGGTAGGCTATGTACAATTTATTGAGGGAAGAAATGTTGATTCATTATTAAATCTCTCTCTCTCTCTCTCTCTCTCTCTCTCTCTCTCTCTCTCTCTCTCTCTCTCTCTCTCTCTCTCTCTCTCTCTCTCTCTCTCTCTCTCTCTCTCTCTCTCTCTCTCTCTCTCTCTTTTATTTTATCTGAAAACTCGATTCGTCAATGGAATTTTCCGTAGGATAGTCGAATGCCAAAATATTTGACAGCTACCCTCCATACGCCACACTTTATCACCTAATTACACATACAGCATGCTGTGAACTATACCTCAGTACCATTACAAATACAAAGTCAAATACTATTGTTTTAACTACATCAAATAATATAATTGTAACAACAAAATCCCATAAAGGTAAAGTTGGGGTAAACGTCTTGCACTGTACTCAGTCCATTTTTCTTCATCTAGCTCCACCCACATAAAACACTTCCCTGAGCCTTGACCTCGCATCGTTCTCCTGCCGATTTTCTCCTCTCCCCTCTCGTCAGCCCTCTGCAGACCCCATCGACCCCCCACGTAGTGAACCTATTAACAGACCCCGCTTCACTGTAATGATGCCTCTCCTTTTGCATGTGCAGCTGCTGTGTTGAATAGAGAGTATAAAACCGGGAACCTCAACATCCGTACCTTTGTTTAATTTATTTCTGAAGCACAGACAGAAGACTAGAGTGTGTTGGGTGTACTCTATGACGACACTTTCACACTATAATAGTAGATACTAGTTATTAAATAAGAGTCCAATCAAAAATGATGCCTTTATGAGGATAATAATACTCCATTTTGAATAGTGTTCATTTAAAAACGTTTATAATTTTGTGTGTAGTTGCTGAAATATCTGTTATTATGATGAGGTCCAACCACAGTAAGCACACTGACAGTTAGTTAAAATGTATGCAATGCAGCAATGATTCCCAGTCTGGGTGCCATGGCACCCTCGTGTGTAATTTCCCTGAATTTGTCCGAAAATGAATAAATAATAAATGCTTTTTTTTTTATTCCAAATATCTGTATCTGTGTTCATCCAACCATGCCAACGACATATAGTGGCAGGCAGAACAATTTAATGCGCTTCCAATAGATGGCAGAACGTATAACAAATTTGTGAATCCACCTGTTGCCATTCATGCATGTGCAGCTACTAAGTACATACATGTTATGTCAATAAAGGTTGGGAAACAATGCAGGCAAAAATTTTAGATCCTGTGCTGGATGTCATGATTGGTCTTATTTTGGGCCACATGTCAGCAGTCAGCAGTCAGCAGACATCTGATGAAAGGTCCGTCAGTCAGTCGCAGTATTTTTCAGGCTTTCGTGAAGACCAGAAAATGCTGGCAGCTGCAGCACACAGGGACAAAACAGTGCGGCACCCATTGCAACAACCACACAAGTCTCAATAGCAAGGCAAAATGTGACTACATATAATTGTTCCCTAAATATATATATATATATATATATATTTTTTTTTTTTTCTTTCTTTCTTTTAAAGAGCTCAGTATTGTTCATTCGGTAATGTCATCATCATTGCTTTTTTTTTTTGCTTTTTTTTTGGGAATGTGGGTGAGTATGTGTATGTGAATGTGCGTGTGTGCGTGCGTGCGTGCGAGTGTGTGTGTATTCGTTAGTTCACCAAAAACCTATTTAAAAAATCCCATACCATTCACCTAAACCGAACACCGCCGTCAGGAGACCCGAGGAAGGACCAAAGAAAACAAAGGAAAGTGAAATCCAGCACCGACCAGACACCACCCACCGGGCCACCAACCAGAGTTCTTCACCAACCCCAGAAACATCTAAATTCCAACAAATCAGGGAGACCTCAAGAGACCAAAGGAGAGACTGAGGAAAGGAAGGAAGGACAAACGAAGCAGAGTGAGATCCACAGACACCAGCCTCCACCGATTCAATGACCTGAGGAAGAAGCAGATTGTGTCTGAGTTTCGATAGATGCTGGTGTGGTGGATCTGGCATGCATGAAAATCTCCACCAAAGATGTTTTTTTAATTGGAATAGGTTGGAAGTATGCACCGTATTATCCGAACCTCACACTGGCCTTGTATTCTCTGCTTCCTTAACGCTCCTCGTTGCTGTTAGACCCATACTTATGAGTACAAAAAGTATTGTGTGGAACTTAAATAGTGCATATTTCATATTCAATGTCAAAGTTGAGAAAACAAGTAACACTTATTTCTAAGCACCCTATTATGTTCCTTCCTGCCTTGACCTCACAGCTCCTGTACATAACAATGGGCATACTGTATTTACAATTCACTTTTGTAGAAATGTATGAAATTCAAGTGTGGTGAATAGTGGATAGAATTTTAGCCAGAGAACCATAAAAGGTTTTGCATTTGCCGCTAATCCGCTGTCTTTTCCTGTTTGAGGAACGAAAGATATTCTATGCAGTTTTTACACAGTAGGCACACTTCTTAAAAACTCATTCAAACCCAAAAACTTATAAATGCGTTTTTAATACTTTGTTCTAAACTCCCCAAAACGTTATTTTTTTTATTATGTTGTGTGTGTGTTTTTATGCTAGAGCATACAGAAGGCTTTGAGGCAGCCTCTCAACTGAAGAGAACATTTGAAGCAATGGTAATTATTACACAAACGGCCAGCAGGTGGCAGCAGAGTATAAGAGATCAGCCAGGGGTATTTTGCAACAAGCTCTTTTTTCAATAGGTTTGTGAATAATGATGCAACTTAGCTATATTCTAATGCTAATGTCTTCAAAATGGAAACGGATTGAAATACACTTTTTTTCCTTATGAAAATAGAGACTCTAATCTTTCTTTTGGTAGGTTTCCTGTTTTTTTAGCAATAGAACACAATATTCTATGGGCCTTGCAAAATCAGTCCAAATGCAGTAAAGCAGCCGAGAGCGAAAATGGCTCAGAGTGAATGAGTTAAGTTGCAGACGATACATTTTTGCTTCCTGCTGAGTGTGGATGTTTTGTATCTTCATAGCCGCGCATCAAGGGCACAAAACAAGGTCCATCAAGGCATTGTTGAGATGAACTAGAAGAGACATTGAGCACCAGACCCAACATCACTCACCAATGACTTTACAATAGTTATCTCTGTTAAATCTCTGTTCTTGAACCTTGAAATAGCATGACATAGCACTGATTAATGTTATTTATATGTGTCTTCACGTAAACATTTGATCAATTGTAAGTTGTGGTTCTACCCAAGTCAAGTCTGATGATGGCTTTCCATGACATGGGTATTGCTAGAATATTTTAAACTAAACTGCAGGAATGTCTGCTCTTGACAGTTGCATTGAATCACGCACCACATGCTGTAAAATTCAAACGGGATCTTTTGTTATTCTGGAAGAAATTGTTGGCACGTATTAAATTGCATCCACCTGCCAATGTTGATTTTCCCAGGCAGTCAGAATTGGATCACCTCTCCTCGTGCACTTGCCTCTTTCCTCACAAGTTAATTATAAAAGTTTTGAAAAGGCATATTTGATTGAATGTGACGATTGCTTCTTCAAGTTCAACCTTTCTAGTGTCTGGCCCATGGGAATTTATGTCCTATACATTAAATCCACAACACCTGACCACTTACACAATAAAACGAGATCCACTAGAGAACTGTATCACATATTCAGCCTTTACAGAGACAAAATAATCAGTTTTTAATTCATTTTATTTTCATGTTCATTTATTTATTTGGTACTGACAGAGAGGTATACATTTTGCATTGTGCTTATACTTTATTGTAATTTAATGAGAGCTGTTTGTAATTACTAAATGACTTACAATTTAAGTTATTATTGACTTGTGACTTACTTGCTTGTGTGTACTGCTGAGCTCGTCAATTAAAAAAAATAGACATACGGCAAAATATAAGAAAGTCAGTCTCAATTAAAAGTAGATGTCCAAACATTGTGATGATTGATGAGAAAGGGTCACTACAAAGAGTCAGTATCGCCTCCTCTTTTTTTAATGTACAAAAATACAAAAAAAATCATATTTTGCATTGTCACTACGAGAATTAATTATCCATTATGGAGGCCAAACTATTTCAATATTAGCGTGCTTGAATAATTGTTTGAATCAAAAGATCACTGAGAAATTTGCAGGCCAGATGGACACAAGCGTACTAATATTATTTTAATGACACTAAAGCTTGTTGAATTGTTGGCAATAGTGTGAGCAATGAAGTGTTATTCTCCTCTGTGCATTACCACACGCTGTCCTTGAGCAGGCCCTGACTGCTCTCGCCGCACTGCAGTATGCAGCACGACTTCCGCATGAATGTGCTTTCCTATGGCAGGATAAAAGCACCTTTTGTCTGATTTCCACAGATCATGTAAAATGAGACTCAATAGAGAAGTCGTTCAGATAATGGATGGATGATATTGCCTTAGCATATATTCATATGTCAAGTGTTTTTCTACGCAAGTATATAGACAGTCGTTTAGGATATCACGGTCATGAAAGAGATCCTGAAAGATTTGTGTTTCTTGAGGAGAAAGCTTTTCAAACGAGTTCACAACCATATCTCCATCGTTAATGACTCTGAAATGAGACAAAAGAATGAAAATTTGACTATATGACTAGAAGCAGTCATAGTAAAGTGGCTGAAAAGCCTGTAAGGGTTTATGAGGACACAGAAAGGAGAAGGGAGAGAGAGAGAGAGAGAGAGAGAGAGAGAGAGAGAGAGAGAGAGAGAGAGAGAGAGAGAGAGAGAGAGAGAGAGAGAGAGAGAGAGGGATGGGTTCATCTCGAGTTTGAGCTGGCGTCTGTGATGCGACTGCTTATGATGGCTGTGCCTCAGTCATTTGAAGGGGCTACAATCTTTCTTTACTGACCTCAGGTGCCTCCATTTTTTCTCTGCACCACCTCTATCTATATCCTAGTCCTCTCCTGCTGTTGGGGACATTTTATGTTCATCTCTCTTACTTCTTTTTTTATTAGGAGTCTTCTTTTAAATCCAGTGATTACCCAAGCTCATTCATGCCTTCACATAGAAGTGGACAATAATCTGTTGCTGCATTAACATTATCAGAAATTCAGTAGTATACAGTACTGCGTCACTACTAATTCGATTTTTTTCTAACTTTTTTCAAGCCACCCATTTTGTCAATGGGCTGTAAATTGGTTACATGGGTTTTAAATGGGAACATACCCTAATCCGCCTCTTAATACCACACTGGAAACAGTCGAGCCAATAGAAATACAACGAAATGAAGATAACAGACAGAATGAATAAATATTGTTATCGAATAAATATTACAATTTAGGTCGTCAGTGCTTTTGACATACAGTATACATATTACATAGCTGCATACAGTACATTCAAATATACATAGCACTGTACTTGCATACAGGGGTGTGATGTTTTATGCTTCACTGCATTCTTTGAACAGAAGTTTTACAACCACATATCTTTATTGGGACTTTTTCTGGCAACTGAATATTGGTGTTTAATTTAATTTCCTTTTTTTTTTCATTTTATTATGTGTTATTACTAAAATTAACAAAATAAGACTAAAATAAAATTTTAAAAAAACATATTCGTTAACAAAATAAAATAAAAACTAAAATGTTTTTTTTAAAACTAAGACTAACTTAATGTTGCATTTACAAGACTAACTAAAACTAACCATAATTTTAGTGGAAATGTCCTTAGTTTTCGTCTTTGGTAACTAATTTAATACCTAAGGCATTCATTTAATGCCTTTGGGGTTGCGTTTAAATATGATTTAAGTACATTTATTTTGATATTAACCGTAATAAGGAATAAGGAAAACTAATTGAAACTAAATTAAAAAAAATAAAATAAAAACTCAAAATGAAATAAAAACTAACTATAATGAAAATTCTAAAACTATAATAACCCTGGTTCTATGCAAAAATATTTATTTTATGAACAAATGGAAAGACAAATTCTATTAAAATAAAATTAGCATTTCATGTAATTCTAAGGAAAAACTATTGGGAGGTGATTCACAACTATTCCAACCCTGGAACCCCAAAGTTGCAACCCATTTTATAGAAGTCAAGAACAATAAAGCATTTTTTTTTTATAAAATACCCTTGGCAAATACATGTACACTTATGTTAGATTTTTAAACACTGTTTCAAATTTGATTGACATACGGCCAAAATAATCTTGTTAGCTCTAAAGTCTGCAAGCCAAAAGCTGAGTTGCACTGTAGTAAGGCAAGGCAGTTTTATTTCTATAGCACATTTCATACACAAGGGAACTCAATGTGTTTTACACAGGCAAGGACGCAACACCCATAAGTATCAAAATACACAATAGGAACTAGTGACGAGAGCACAAGTGAGTAACATTTCCTGACACGTCCCCAATATTGTATGTTCTATGTGGGAACGTAGTATGCCTCAGTACCGTTCTGAAAAAATCTGTATACATTTTTTTTTTAATAGCTGTCCATGACCCACCCAAAATGAGTCCGCAACCCACTTTAGGTCCTGAACCACCAGTTGAGAATCACTGCTATAGCGGACCAAGAAGGAAGTTATTTTATGCATTCAATATTGCTGTTGCTTAAGGGGGAAACAAACATTGGTTACCCCCTTACCCACGCTCGAGGTATTGCACACTGCAAGAACCAAGACTCGGACATGCAAAAATTGCTTTTTTCCCTCTTGCCCTCTTTTTCCCTCTTTCCTCTCAGTTCCCTAAAAAGTTAATTCATAACCCTTACTGCACCTACTGATCTACTGATCATTGTAGCTTCAACTCTACATACTTGCATTACTGTCATTGATCAATTTTCCACTGCACTTGACATTTTAGAATGCTCAAGGACTTTGTGCATCATAGCACATAGTAACAATTACTGTGCTACTAGTCACTTTAAAGTGGAAGTCAGCCTTAAACATTTCTTGACAATAATATGTTACATGTGACCTCACGAGTCTAAACATGACATTCTGATTAATATTACATTACATTACAAAATTAGTTATGAAGCAAAATCCAGCCGTTTTTATCAATATTAGAAGGCGCCATTTTGTCACTTTTTGTCGAATGAGTAAATTACATCACAGTTGCTCAGGTCTCAGGTAACAACCAATCACAGCTCAGGTTTAGAAAACAGGTGAGCTGTGATTTGTCGTTGCCTGAGCCCTAAGCAACATTGATGTCATCTTTAGTCGACAGCAAGTGGCAAAATGGGTGGATCAAAAAACGGCTGGATTTTGCTGCTTAACTTATATTTCACAAATGTAATATTAATCAGAATTTCATGTTTAGACAAGTGAGGTCACAAATAACATATTATTGTCAAGACATTTTCTATGGCTCTATTTTTAATATTATATTGCACATAATCTAATAAAGTTAGTGGAGTGGCACCCTGATGTGTGTCTGCACTGCAGTTCCAAAACAGCATTGGTGGAGCCACCCAGGTATACAAAATAAGAAACACCCTGACCATTACCATGTTCGTAACAAAAAACAAGAAGTTACTGATGTAGAAGTGCTGTGACTATGCTAATGCACAGTTGTATTGTAGTAGTCATGCAAGCGGAACATTTTCGACAGTAATTTCAACACATGACAGTGTCAACTTTTTATTAGAAAGACAATACTTGAAACGGAAAAAATAAAAAATATTTTCCGGTGTGAGGATACATTTTTACTTTGTTTATACAATGTTTTCATGTTATTTATTGATATAGTTCTGCAGGGGTGGAGCTACATGGCCACTCCTTGTCACTCTCTGGCCACCCCATACCGAAAGGAAAATGTTGTTATCCGTGATTTTTCTTCATGATTATGATTATGATTATTATTAAATATTATTATTAATGCTTTTAAATGTATTATTATTGTTTTATGTTATTATTATTGTTTTATGTTATTATTATTGTTTTATGTTATTATTATTCTTTTGTTTTATTCTTATTTATTATATTAGATTTTCTGTATTTATTTATTATAAAATCACACTGGCTACCTCAATGAAATATTTCTGGCTATGCTCCTGTAGCTCTGTCATTATACATGTTTGTAGCCGGGGCTGGACTGGCACCAAAAAAAATGGCCCTGGCACTTTTACTTAAGCGCACCGGCCCGGTCTGGCCCAGCCCGACTCCTGCCCAACATGTAGTTCTGCCACTGGTGTTTATTGATGATGTTTCAAGTTTGTGGTCTATATTCGAACTGGATTACCGAATTAGTCCCTCAAAAGAGGCCAGCCCACCGGGCATCTGCCCTGTTTGACAGATGGCCAGTCCAGCCCTGTTTGTAAGTGTGTTTAAAGACAACAAAAATAAATACCGTAAACGCTATAATAGTATGCCTAGGGTGCATTTCTATATCGCACATTTGAGTTCTGAAAAATAAGACCGGTAATGGAGAGGGATTACTATGTATAAATTATTTACTTTGGCAAGGTACTGTACTTTAAATACAAGTTGTTGGTCAAAAGTATTGCATTTTTATTGGATAGCAATAATTTAAAGCGTGATGGAGTTTACAGTATTTGTCCGTTTGCTATCAAGAATATGGAAAACTCTCCAACATCTGTGAAATATCCCCCATACTCATTCAGCTCTACATGTGTCTTGGGTGTCTTTACACATCTCAACCTTGCAGCATTCTCACATTCATCTCTTTACCAACCCCCTCCCCCCTCCTTGCCTTTCATTCTCGCTTTCTATGCCATTCTAACCTGTCGATTCAGATACAAAAAAAAAGAAGTCACAAGCGTAGAAATGTTGTTTGCAATTTTAGATGCTGCAAAAATATACAGTCCGCACATCAAATTGATTTTACACATATTTGTAAATATGCACATACAGTACAAGCACATTGATGAGAGTCTAGTATGTGTGTACGTGTGCATGTCCACCTCACTTTTCCTTGCTTGCTGAGAGAGGATGGGGTAATCTGCACTGGTTTCCATGGCACCAGACAGACCTTGCTTGGCGAAGGCACGTAGCTTCCTCACTGCTCTATTTCCCCGGAGCCCTCCACTCTGGAGTGTGCGTGCATGTGTGTGTGTGAGTCTATGAATAGTCCTAGATATTCATGTACGATACACATGAATTTTGATGCACAAAGCAAATAGAGAAAAATTGGAAATGCAGAGTAAATACTTACTGAGGGCACATAAGGACTATGGTGAAAACAAAGCACCTATGTGTCAATGCTAATATTGTTATTTTTAAATTCAGGAGGAAAATATGTGTGCAAGGACTTTTAAAAAATGTCATGTGCAGACCTTATTTTAGTTACTTTCTAAGCAACTGTTCAGTTTTAATTGACTGCTTTTTCTATTTTACATATTAAAATTGAATTTGAAAAACAAAAAGCAAAACAAAACAAAAAAAGAAGCAACTAGCATAACAAAATCCCAAATCCCTATTTCATTGGAAGTTTACAAGTCTATAGATTTATCGTTTGGTTTGTACACACAGTCAGGCTTCCGTTCATTTAATACATGATGTTTAATTCTTGTGCAAAAATAGCTTCCCAGACCTGATGCAATTACATTTCTTCATCTCAAAAGGCAATCACTGTGTTTAGAGCCACTTTCCTCACAGCATTCGCTGCCAGCTCATATCCATCCATCTATCTCCAGACTCCAGCCTAGCTGAATAATTTAGCAGGCTATATTTCCAGCCATCTGCTTCCCTCTCTCACTCTCCCCACCTCATTCCTCTTCCCTCTATGGCACATTTTCTCTGCCCGAGTTGTCTCTCTTAGGTCCGTAATGTTCCACAAACAAAATTCTAACTTTTAAAATGTGTAAAAATATGTGCATTATTTTATTGGGGCACTTTCAGCTCCCACTGCCATTAATGCTGCCTGTCGCTGAGTGTAGTAATACTGTGCTAAAATCAATGCAAAAAACGGCCTACAGGTAGTAATACAAAAGTATTGTTGTACAAAAGGGTTTGATTTGTACTGCCATTGAAGCAACTGAAGCAGTAAGACTGTTGATTGAGGAAGAACTTGAAATCTAACCATTGATTCAGTGCCCTTTTGCACCACCGCAAACTAAAAACAGTCAGTAAAACGAGCACCTCGTATACAGTGTCAATTAAAGCTGAGCATGACAATTGTAAATCTCTCTGTAAATGATGAATTGTTTTGTGTACCTGATGAATTTCTATCCAGAATAGTGCGTTTACATATACTGCTATAAACATTGGCATCACTGCCAGCAGAGGGCGGCAGAACATCTTCAGTTAACCATACGTTTTGGACGTCACTGTGCTCTCAACTACACGTTCAGTGGGAAACCACGTACTGTACATTCAGCTAGAAACGGTCTGCTTTTTCACAGAGGTGCAAGTCTCATCTCTGTTATCAATGAAGAGCGGCAAAGACAATGTTAATAGTGGGCGATCAGACAATATTAATTAAAAGGGTCAATTGATGCACAAAAGTACAGAATAAGAGTAAAGAGACTTTATTTAGTAAAGTTAAGATATATTCAGGTTTATGTTCTCTGAAAGTTCAATTTGAGTGAATGAGTTAATTCTCATTAATCAACAGAATAATGCAAGCTGCTGTTCAGTTTGTCAGGCAGGCAGACCTGCTGCCTGGCTATAAATCTAATCTGCTGATCTGCCGTCTGTGATGTGGCAGTCCTCCTGTAGCCTTTAGGACACCAGTGTGTATTACAGCTACGCATGAGGCTGATGCTAAGCATGACCTGCAATGACTGCCTTCATTTATTTATAATCTCAGTCAGACAGCAAACCCAGTGAACTGAAGCACAATTTAAGCATGGCAACCAGGCAGACTAAGTAGAACAAGTCTGCTGTGGCCATCTTGACACGTTTGTAATCGAACCGCCGATCAGCCGGATGCACTTGTAGCCCTGAGTCAGCTCTGAGATATCACAGCCTCTAGCTGTATAGGAACTGCAGAATGTTTGGGTGTCAACTCAAATTTTTGGGGGTGGGGGTTAGTTTTCAGAGTGAGGTGTGTATTTGCAGCAATGATCAGATTTTGCAGATTCAAGCTACAAGCATTGCCCACATTTTGCTCAGATCAGTGTCAAGTTCTGAGACATAACACAATAAGATGGAGAAACTAAAGAAAAAGAAAAAGGGGGGCTTATGCTTATGGGCACTGATCAGACTGTGTGTGGTTCCGGTCACTGAAAAAGGAGGAAGAGGAGCCTAGGCAGAATGAGAAGGTGGCGCAAGGAGGAAGAAGAGAGGGAGAGTGGATGAAGGGACTCTGGAGGGGGAAGTGCGGGGTGGGAGGCGGGAGGGGGCTGCCGCTTGCTTACTGCTGATGCCGGAGCACAGCACGGCCAGGCTGAACCGAGTGAACTGAAATGGAGGTCAGGGAGTCCAACATTCCTCTGGAACACTGTGTTTACACTGTGTAGCAGAGAGGAGGGAGGTGGGGGCTGGGGAGGGAGGAGAGGGGGGTTGCGAGGGGGACGACGGATAGGGAAGGAAATCATTTCCCGCTTACACTACAGGGTAATGTGACACGGATGTGGAGGGGGGACACTGAGTATGTTTCATGTCAAAAATCCTGCGCACAAACACACAATAGTTTTTTTTCTTTACTTTCATCAAAGTCAAAAGGAGTCTGAGATTCTGTAATTCAAGATGAAAAAATAAAATGCCAGTTGATTGAATCTTTAGTTGGTCAAAACGTGATGTATGTAATTATCAATGCTAGATTTTTGTTACATTTTTGTAATAGAATATATTTATTTTCATTCATCTCTCTATAAGCATGTTTTGAAAAAATGTGTAATGCATGTGCCTCTTTAGAGAAGTAAATGAAAATGTGTTGATCAAATAAGGACATTCCACACAATTTTTTTATATACCCATTAAATACTACACTAGTTTAAAAAAAAAAGAAGTAAAGAAATTCAAATCTGCTGATAACTACAATGGAAATTGATAACTGCATGTTCAATTCTCATAAAGGCATTTAACATGAATCAAGTGTGTAAAAATTACACACACAGGTCACCGACTAAAATGTGCATCCTTTGAAACTGTATACCCAATGAAGACAATTACTTTCCCCATCTGCTGGTACAACCAAGAAACTACATTACAGTATGTCGGCAGCTCACAGAATCACTCTTATGCACTACTTTTGTCTGATGTACAGTTTAAAAGATATTGATATTTTCTATTGATTTTTTTTTTACCATGGCAAAAAACTATGTATATCAGTTTTAGGTGCTTAAGAAATGAAAAAACAGTGTCTTGCTTTAGGAATATTTGACTGCCAGATTTATGATTTGGAGTAATACAATGTGTTGTGAAACAATAAACCAGTCAATGCAAGTGGGACTTTCAGATGTTGCTGTTAAAATAACTAACATCAAATGCAGCGCATTCAGTATACAGTATGGATCTATTCATGTATAACAGTAACAGCACATACTACTGAATACTTCTACAGTACATGCAGTTAGTGTTAATTTTATCAGCCATATTTAATTTTAGTCTCAGTTTTAATCCAGTTTCAATTACGGCTTGTTAGTTTTTATCATAGTTAGTCAACCTCATCCCGTTTTTATTCAGTCCTTTTTTAGTTGACTATAAATCTAGCATTTTGGTCTTTATTTTAGTCCAAGAAAACATAATTTTATTCTGCTAGTTTTAGTCAGCAAAAACTGTCAACATTTTAGTCAGGACAATCATTTTACCCCTTTTGTCAGCAGATAATGTTGAACATTTCGGATCTAAAACAACTTCATAAAATTTTCTCTCAGCTTTTTGATGAAAAACAACTTGACACACAATTACAGTATATCAACAAGTGGCTACTATGGCTCAATGCCAGTAGCTAGTAAGTTAGCCTGCATTAGATAGCGGTCGGATTTACATTTTTGTTGGAACATTATAGCTGTTGGATAAATCTTACATTATAACTCAAATTTTTTCTTAAATTTTCTTTAAATTATCTTTCACCGTGAATCTGTCACATGTGTTTGTGCATGTTGCACTTCTTAGCTGCAGATTTGAAAGTGGGTGTGTCACTGTGTGTCATACGACAGAGACAATATTTTACAAAACAATATAATTTTCATCTCTTTTTTGTTTGTGATGTCCATAGATTTTAGTCCAGTTTTTATTAAGTGAAGTACATTTTCGTCTCGTCTTCATTAGTCGACAAAAATGCCTACTCATTTAGTCCCAGTTATTGTTTATTAATGAGGGTTTAGTCTAGTCTAGTCTAGTTTAAATTAAATTATTTTTGTTTAGTTTTCGTTGATGAAATTAACAGTACATGCAGTAGTAGTATGTGGCAGATGCTGACACTACTATGTATTGCTTCGCCACTCTGGGACAGATTTTGTTGTATTCTATTCTATTTTATTGCAAATGTAGAGAATTTAAAAAAAAATCTAAAATAGGCATTGTAAATGTGGTATGTATCAACAATCGCACGGAACTACAAAAAACGTATTTGCCGATTTAATGTTGAACAACAAGAATTAAAATACCAACCCGAGCTTTCTAGACTTCCTTTCACTTTTCCAATTTTAAAATTGAGGGAGAAAATAAAAAGAGGGACAAGGAAAATGGTGATAGATGGTCAATGTAAGTGAGGCAAAGCACTCAAACAAACCGTTTTGACAAGTTATTTTAAAGCCTGCATCAGATTCCATCTGCATCTCCACCTCCTATCCACTTTTTTGGCAAACTCTTGCTCATTATCCATGACAGGCAACAAACAAACTTTTGTCTAGGCTGGCCAGACTGTAGTTCAGCCCATACAAAAAGAAAAGAGGAGAAAGGACAAATAAAATGACAGAAAGAGATTTGAGGAGTTGATCAAGAGATAAAAGAAAAGAACAGGGGGCAAAAATCCACGCAATTACTTTGAGTTCAACTGTCTGGGCTCTGTTTTCATGTCTGGCACAAGGTGAGGTATAAATCTGCACAGGGGTGGGCTAGACTTTGTTTTGGCATTTTCGCAGATGCACGACTTGGTGCAATTTTAAAGAGATGTTTTGACCCATTGTGGGCGTGAACACAGCCCACTTGATTCACCGCCAGAGAAATCAATGTGTTAAAGTTAGGTGGCCTTAGCGAATGGGCAATGTAAGATGGCCGCCAGCGGCATTGTTAGTCCATTCATATATAAATCCGTGATCTTGACACAGGACTTCTTTTGAAATAAATACTTCCAGTGCTGGGGTTTTAATGACTATGTGCTTTTGGTCAACTGAGATTACTGCTGAATGAAAACTTCTGGTTCTCCCACGCGCCATTTTGAATGTTCTGAAGAGTCCAGAACCACTTTCTTTCTTTCAAGAATGTGGTTGTGACTTGCGAAGCAACGACCAGTGGGATGATTTAAATATACATCTATACTGTATATAACAAAGATAATAATAATGCGCTCAACGATTTGATTTTTATAGATATTCAGAGAGTTCGATGTACACTGTTGACATGTTCATGAATGAAATACGATGACATTCACCGCACACTACCGAATCTGTCTGCCTGTGCCTTGATCAAATTGACCAAAATCACATTACACTCCCAAAGACCTGGTTCCAGCAGGCGTTAAGTTTAGTCTTCTTTCAGCCACAAAATTATCATTTGCGTTGGGCACACGTCAAAGGAAATGTCAAACAAGCGCATCCATGCTTGCGGCGGCTTGAAAATCATGATACACCAGTTTTTACGCTCAAGCGCAGCTGCATGGTCTAGGAATTTAGAGCGCTCTGTCTTCCTACTCTCTACCATTCCTTCCTTTATTTTCCTTTGATTGCTTTTTTTTCAAAAAATTTAATCCAAACCTTAATCCAACTCAGTGACATGAAATAAAAATAAACCAAGTGAAGGAAAAGGTTGAATTCTTTGAGCTTTTTGTTTTTGGGGTTATTCAAATGTTAAACCATTACATTTTAATGGAAAAAATATCCGTGGTTCCCTCTCCCCTCCCCCTTCCTCCCCCTTGCCGCCTCTCCCTCCTCGCCTCTCCCCGCCCGTCCTCCGCCTCCCTGTCCCTTCTCCCTCGTCACCCTTCCTCCTCCTCTCCCCCTCTCTCTGCGGCCCTGCCGCTGCCCCTTGCCCTTCTTGTCGTCTCCTTCCCCCGTCCCTTCTCCCTCCCCTATCCGCCTTCCTCCCCCTCCCCTGGGCCGGGGGCTCCATCCGCGGCCCGGTGTCTCGGCGCTTCGGTGGGGTGCCTGGCGGGCCTGCAGTGCCCCGTCCTGCTGCGTTGGGTTGGGGTCGCGGGCCGTGTTGGGGTGGGGGGCGCTCCTGCTCCTGGGTTTGCTCTCCGGCCAGTGGCCCCTGCGGGGCCCGGGGGTTGTCCCTTGCCGCTGCCGTGGCCTGGGGGGGCCTGAGGTGTTGCGCTTGCTCTGTCCTGGCAGGGGTCGACGGCTCCCCTCTTTGGTGGAGATTTTCATGCATGCCAGATCCACCACACCAGCATCTATCGAAACTCAGACACAATCTGCTTCTTCCTCTGGTCATTGAATCGGTGGAGGCTGGTGTCTGTGGATCAAACTCTGCTTCGTCTGTCCTTCCTTCCTTTCCTCAGTCTCTCCTTTGGTCTCTTGAGGTCTCCCTGATTTGTTAGAATTTAGATGTTTCTGAGGTTGGTGAAGGACTCTGGTTGGTGGCCCGGTGGGTGGTGGGTGGTGTCTGGTCAGTGCTGGATTTCACTTTCCTTTCTTTTCTTTGGTCCTTCCTCGGGTCTACTGACGGCCTCACGACTCTGGCTGGATTCTGAAGTGTTCGGTTTAGGTGAACGGTATGGGATTTTTTAAATTGGTTTTAGGTGAACTAATGAATACACACTCACACGCACGCGCACACGCATATGCACATACACACACACATACAAAATAAAAATGAATTAAAAAAAAGAATAATAAAAAAATAAATAAAAAAGAGAGCAATGATGATGACATGTCAAATCGGTAAAATTACCGAATGAACTGAGCTCTCCAGAAAAAAAGAAGAAGAAAAACAAAAAACAAAAAAAAATAATGTTAAACCATTAGCTCGTCAATTAGCATTCATGGAGAAGTAATTGAACAATTTTGGTCTAATTCCAATTTAATTAAATGTTACAAGCAGCAATTTCTAAAACAAATACTTCACACTACTCTAGAAGCAAGCAGACAGGATGGCAGTTAGCATTAAATTATCATTGAACTTGTATAATTGTTAATTGGAGAGAAGCTACTATAAACACATCCTTAATGGAGGTTGAATGTAAACTTTAAAGATGCATTGTGAAGTTTGTCACTTTTTACGCCACCTCTGGCCTAAAGCATAACCGCAGCTTCTGTGTCAAACTCATGCAAGGCGCCCCGCCAAGAGTGCCAGTGGTGTGCTTGCCCCAACCACTCCACACTGAAGGAAAGATACAAGCTGATAGGCAGTCGCATTAAAAAGTCAGGGCTCTTTGTACTCATCTGGGCATTGGTGGAGCATGCATGATGTAGAAAAAGCTTAAACGTTAACAATTCAAACTCCACAATGCGCCTTTAAATTCAAAATACATAATGTAAGGATAAAAACAATCCATCCATTCATTTTCTATACCGCTTGTCCTGTTCAGATGACTTAGGGCGAGAGACATGCTACACTTTGGACTGGTCACCAGCAGAACACTAAATGGTCAACAACCCAGGCTGCCTGCACAAGTCAGGTGAGAAATGTCAAGACGGTAACAGAAGCTAAAGAAGGTTAGCCAAGAAATCTACAAAAACACTAACAAAGTGTGCGTAGTAATATCATATATTGAAATGAACATGAATGACAATAGTGGATGGATTGATGGATGGATGGTTCAGTGAATTACATTAAATAACAAAACTGAACAGTAATATTCGTTATCACAACTCCCCCCCAAAAAAATTGTAAACACTCATCACTGAAAAGGCAAGACTAAAAAAACTAATGGAAGGCACACCAAAAAAACAGAATAAACAATTGGCTGCTAATTGAAATCAGTAAGCATAACTCCATTGTGATCCTTCTGAAGCTAAATAAAATACAGTACTGAACTCAGGTCCTTGAGAACCCCAGTCCTGCATGCAGACCTGTCGCCAGAGCCCAGGCTTAAGGGGGGCACATGAAATGCATGGTGGGGGGGAGCAATTATTATGAATACCCTACAGACAGCATTAACTTGCCCCATATATTTGGATAAATTCACGTAGCACTGCCGTGTATCCATCCATTGAATGGCGCCTGCTGACAAACTTGTTTCCATAGACAAAATTTGTATTTTCTTTTTTCGATATGCTTCAAAATCCACCCCCTCTAAAGCGTAAAAACTTGTTAGCGAATTTTGGGCCCTTTTTCACATTTCTAGCATTTCCATTCAACTTTATTTTCGCATTTCTTGAAAATTTGAATTAAAATGGGTGGATTTTTACCAATTAAAAACCAATCTAAAGTCTTGAAAATGGCTTGCTCTCTTTGATGATGCAATGTTAATAGTAATGGTTGAACAAACATACTGTTTTTGGCATCTCCTGAAAAGTGAAGATTTTGGAGGGAAAAGGTTTTGGCCTGATGCTAGTGATATAACCCCACACAGAAAGGCCAGATCCTGGATTTTGACCCGTGATCTCTGAACTGATGTGCTAATCAGTCTTCCATGGATTGTTATGTTGTCACAAAAACAATAGCATTGTATAGTAGAACTGAAATATAAAAACATAATAACAGAGAAACTAAAGAAACAAAGTGGTTACTCGTAAAGTCACAAAACATTCGGAAGTTGGGGCACAGGCTAGTCAAGGTACCACTGTATAAATAGTTGAAGCCGTCAAAATATCTCAACACTGGTCCCAAAAGTGTGATGTCATTTCAAACTCATCTGTCTTTCAGTTGAGATGTCTCATGTCGACATACCGGTACTTCCTTGATACCAATGTACAACTTTCCTAATAGACAGCACTTTGCTGACATTTTGTGGCATATTATGGCATTTCAGAAAGAGAATAAAGTTTAAGAATGAAGTGAGTTTTTATGCTAATAGCTAACAGAAAGGAAAATGGGTTAACAGTGAACTAACTGAATATGTCGAGGTCACTGAACAGTTGTGTAACAATTTATTTCTTCCATCTCAAGAATAGCTAAGGTGCATAGAATGTGGTGGCTGGAAATGTTAAGTTATTGTTGCTGTTTTGTAAAGATGTTCATTTGTAACTCATTTCATATCATTTGTAAAAGAAGACAGCACTATAATATAAAACAAATATTCATCGATGTCGAATGAAAAGAAACGGAAAGAAGACAAGCCCCGTTTCTCCCTAGAATTCAGTTACAAAATAATGTCATTCAAAAACAACAACATAAATAAACACAACAAAACTAATATAATAAATATATATATACATCTCACAGCTGGTCATACAGTCACATTATTTTTTTGTTTGACTTGGAATGTCTGGTTTCTTTATTCATATTGTTCCATAAACTGATTCCTTTTACAGAAACACAACGTTCTTTCAGTCAAGTCCTGAATCTTGTTATTTTTTATTGTAAGATCTCTGTTCCTTTTAACTTCTACTTGTTTCTCTATTTTTCCCCAAAGCTTTTCTAAATATTGATTGGCAAAGTTTTATTGTGAGCTTTCAGCAAAAGTTGCAGAATACCTCCATCCATCCATTTTCATGACCGCTTATTCCTCACAAGGAACGCAGGGTGCTGGAGCCTATCCCAGATAGCATTGGGCAGTAGGCGAGGTACACCCTGAACTGGTTGCCAGCCAATCGCAGGGCACACAGAGACCAACAACCATCCACACTCACAATCACACCTATGGACAATTTGGAGTGTTTAATTAACATGCCACGCATGTCTGTGGAAATGTGGGAGGAAACCGAAGTACCCGGAGAAAACCCACACAGGCACGAGGAGAACATGCAAACTCCACCCAGGAAGGCCGAAGCCCAGACTCAATCTCACATCCTCTGCACTGAGAGGCGGAGGTGCTAACCAGCCACCGTGCCGAATACGTATACTCTACTAATTCATAAAATTTCAACAATTTTAACTGAAGAAATAATGGATTTGTTGGATCTCTAAATGGCTTACTTTGCAATGATGTGGGTAAATATTTTGTTGTTGCAGTGTGATTATTTGTATTTTATTTAGCATTTCAAATTGGCCACGGCCAATGTAAACAGACAAACGCGATTGGGAGAAGAGTACTAAATCAGAATTGGGCAGTAGGCCTTGCCGTACAAATCAAATGTAAAAGTCTGCAGTCCATGTGAAGCCTGTGCCTTTGGGACGTAAACTGCAGGTACTGGCTGTCCCTTGTTCCTTTTACCGAGACTAAGTGGGGCGGCACCACACAGGGCCCCCCTGAGGGAGGTGTACATACGTAGTTAGCAGGAAGAAGTCTACTGACCGCCAAAATAATTACTTGTCACACAGGGACAGGTTTGTGCGGAGAAGCCATCATTTGACACCTTGAAATAAGGTCGTCTTGGGGATAGTCTGCTTCTCTCCCGCTCCTGCTCAGGTTCGATTTAACAGCATTTCCAAAAGCCACACTTTCTCTCACTGCACTTCCTCTTATTGTCTGTGTTGCTCGCTTACTTTCGCCACAATTCAATGCCATCTGCCAATCAGACATGTCACAAGACAAGCTCACATATGTATTCTTCGTGATAGTATGAAAACAAAAGATTGGACTTAGATAAATGTTTCCAGTCTCTTCTATAATTGGAAACATAGCCACTCACCTCAGCTTTTCACACTGGATGAGAGCTGACTTTTGAGACATCTGATGAACACATTTATGCAGAATGTTAGTTAAAATAGACGCCTTTACACTGCCTTTATGACAAATGGAATGTATTTGCCAATAATTTATTTTATTTTATTTTAAACCAAGTTACTTGTTCAATCATCAGGCATTTTTTTAAGTAATATGCATTTGTTTGGATAAAAGAAGAAATTCCCTCTATTAAAGGATAACATGAACACTAAATGTATGTAAATTGCGAACTTCGCCAAATCCCACAAGTCAGAAAATCAGTTGCGAGTTAAATGATTCTGCGAACTGAAAGTTTTGGGTTCGGTCGGAACATGGGCACAAAACAAAAATATACATTTCTGCTCATAAGTACGTCCCATATACCGCATTGCAAAATAAACATTCTCTGTGGTCCTTGGCGTAAAGCCAGTATTGAAGGAGCAATGCCTCCTCCACCGAACCCCCACACCCCCCAAAAAATTGAATACATAAATCGGCCTCTCCATCAGCCCCTTGTCATGCATAAGCTCTGGCCTTGTCACATTTTTAAACATTTCTTCCTTCCATAGGAAACTGACTATAATTAAATACACATCGGAAGTGTCTGGAAATAGTTACACCCGTCATAATTTCAAAAGTTGTAAGAATTACAAGACCAGACACATAGTAAAAATGCGCAAAATGTAAAAAAAGAAAAAAGAAAAAAGAAAGCATGCATAACAATTAAAACCTGTGCTTTACAATAACCGCTCAAATTTAGTGCAAGAACCCAAGAGACCTAATTCTGAAATCACCTAACTTCATAGCCCTTCACCCCCATGACCTTTGGGATTAAAGGTTTTAAAGGAACCATATTTTACAAACGGACTGCTTTCCTTTTGTTTCCTGCTGTGACTGCTCTGTAAGTGCTTCCAAACTTGCAGTGCTCTCTGCCCGTGTGAACATTAAAATGACAGGGAGCATTGGCTCTTTCAATAAAGAACAAATCTTTACAGTTTACAAGACTTTTTAGTCCCTTAGACAGCAGCCTCTTAACCCATATATGTCTACCACATTTTTGCAAACAAAGAATTTGATTTGGACTGGTGTCATATTTGAGTCCCATCTGTTTGTGATGTAAAGAGCTTTCCCTAATGCACTGACCATGTCTCTACAAAGCTCAGGACGTTCTCAAATAACGTTGACATTTTAATTGAAATTCTGCCTACTAGATTAATCGATTAATGGTTTCGTAACCCAATCGATTTTGATTGGTGTCATAATTTTTTTTTTATGTCGTGTTTGTTGTATTTTCTCTTGCTCTTTATTTGTCTTTCAGTCTGAATTGGTACGAGGCGCTGACCAGCTCTCCCGTTGCATGCCACTTTGGTTGCCCTATCACAGGGGTCTGCAACCTGTGGCCCTGGAGCCACATGTGGGTCTTTAGTCCCACTCCTGTGGCTCCCTGTGGATTTCAACAACAAAAAAATCGGTATAAATGTTTTTGTTTTTTTTTACATATTTTTAGTTTTTAAATAAATATTCTTTAAATTATTTCATAATCAAATAAATATTCAAAAAAAAGTCTACATTTGTAAATTGTCAGAAAAACAGAGATGAAAGGTTGATGAAAAAGTTTACAAAAAAATACTTAAGCATGTCGAAAAAGTAACCATAAAATATACTAATCAAAAGATGAAAGGCAGAAAATTACCATAAAATGTCTTTGGAATTGCCCCCCAAAAAGTCAGAAAATTCATTTTTAAAAAGGCAGAAAAGAAAACATTCAAAAGAAGAAATCCCCAAAATTACCATATAATGTCCACAAATGCTGCGATTGGCTGACAACCAGTTCAGGTTGTACCCCGCCTACTGCCCGAAGCTTTATGATTTATGAAAAACTAAGTCTGATAAATTACACACACACACGCACACACACAAATACAAAAACGGACAATGGAAGGTAAAAGAAAATGAATCTCTAGATATTGGATGTTGCATATTTTCTGTTATAGTGCAGCTCTAATTAGCTCTTGGGCCCTCAGTAGACCAACACTATCACTAACACACTATTTCGTTCATCGTAATGTTCAAAGGTTTTGCGGCTCCAGACAGATTTTTTATTTATTTGGTCTAAAATGGTTCTTTTGACAGTAAAGGTTGCCCACCCCTGCCCTAGCAGGTATGTAACTTTTCTGCCGATTATTTTTTCTTATAAATGCCTGGAGAAGACTGCTCTTCAAAGTCTTCTTTGGTAGTGTATACAGTGTTCAGTTACTTTTTATGTCAAATCTGTGCTGATGTTCTTTTTGTGGAAAGTCTTTTCACTAACTCTACCCAGCTGCTCGGTAAGCCCAGTTGGAGCGTCACCTGCAACCACCAGGGTAGAACATATGAAGCATAGTCGTCTAGTGCCTCACGGGGTTTGAATTACTCCTTCTTATGTTGAGTTAGCATCTTTGCATCTGTTGAGTTTACTTTTCTACCACATCTAAAGAATGTAGTCCATTGTGAGTGTGACTGGTCATCTGGGATAGACTCTAGTTTGCCCACACAAGCCTAGTGAAACCAAGTGGTACATAAAATAGTACAAACTGGTCAACACGTGGCCAAACACGGTATTCTGATGAATACTGCTGCGGTGGTGGAATAAAAATTAGGCAGATTAACCCACCCGTTTTCATCCATCTCAAGGAGCTGCCATTTGGACATTTTACAGCTCTCTGCTGTCAAACATTTTTTTACCCTGACGTAACTTTTTACGAGTTACTGACAGTCTCATTCTACTGCTATGTTCTGGTAAAATATGACTCTGAAGTTGCACAAAACTTCAAATGTCAAACCACATGCATAAGATCACAGGAACCTCCAGAAATGACTAACTTGCGTGTTTTTCTTTTTTTTTGACAAAACCACTATCAGTGACGGCAAAAGGAAAAGTATAAATAATGACTATTGAACTAGTTATTGAACTTACTGATACATAGGAAAGTGGTACACTAGTCGACGATAAAAAGAAGAGAAAAGCAGGACATGCCACAAAATGAACTGTGATCATTCATTACAAGTTATATTCGTTCAACATGACATTTAAAAAGAATATTAAAAGTAGATTGCTTGATTGCCTTCAACTCATTCACTCCCAGCCATTTTCACTGAAGCAACCCCCTTCACTCCGGGCTGTTTTACTGGATTTTGACTGATTTTGCAAGGCCCACCGTATATAGTGTTCTATTGTTGTAAAAACATCGAATCTACCAAAAGAAAAATTTGAGTCTCTTCTTTCACCTGGAAAAAAATATATCTGTTTTGCAGCAATTAGCATTAGAATATAGCTAAGTTTCATCATTATTCACAAATCTTGAGTAATTGAGGGTTTTTTCAACATGGCCCTGGTTGATCTCCTTTGCTCTGCTGCCACCCGCTGGCCGTTTTTCTAATTACTATCATTTCTTCAACCATTCTCTGCAGTTGACAGGCTGCATCAAAGCATTATTATTATTTATTTATTTTTACGTATATAATATATAACGTCTTTGGGACACACTTTTGGAAACAAATGAGTTAATTAATCATCTGCTCTCATACAATTCCCTATACAACATCTAATATACAGATCATAATTACTGATCAAAACAGCAACAAATTCTTAGTGTACAAATCCAATGTTAATTGAAAAGTGCAGCCCTGGATCTGTGTCAGGCCTCCATCGAGGCCTGGCCAGTCTCTGTGCACAGCCCAGACCAAGAGCAGACTCACAGGGGATTTCAGTTGAATTCAATTTCACCTCTGGCCTCTGTGGCGGCAGCTTGAGCCGTGGCCAAACAAAGAGCCGAGCTTCACATTGAACGTGAGAACCCCCTCATCTCCTGACCCCCATTAACATATGAATGGGCCTGAAAATGGAACTGGAAGTAAAGGGTGACAGACAGGAATGGCAGAGTCGAGGCAAAAATGGCTAATTTTCAGATCACTCATTACCTTTCATGCCCACCTGGGATTACAATCTCTCTCCCAAAGTCACAACATCATTGAAAGACATTTAGCTCCATACATAACCTGATTAATGAGAATTGACAGCCAACTCACAACTCTCAATGTAAATACAGAGTAATGGGTTTACAAGTATTTCATCCCTACCTAGCCTAACCAGTTTTTTATAACTAATTAAATAACAGTAATGGCACATTCCTTAAATTGGTTGGATAAGATGTTGATAAACATAACATGACTCCCTCCACATCTTCTACATGTGAAAGTCTAACGATTTGTTGTATTGTCTACATGTGATAAATGTGCCCTTTTTTCCAGGCTTTTATATGCTCACCTATGGAACATGGTTTGAGCCTTGTGTTGATGTTTTTTTGGTGTTGTTGTTTTTTACCTCCCCCTTTTCTTTATGTCTCCGCCTTCCCTCTATGATCCAAATCTCGAAAGACTCTCAGAGCGATTACCAAAAGGCCTTTTTTTTCGTACTTTCTCCCTCTGTTTGGTGTTTGTTTTTCATGTTTCCTGGATGGTTTGAGCCTGTTAAGTAATATTGGTGCCCTGTACTTGTGCAATAACAATTAAGTTCTTCATTCACAACTGTCTTAACTCAACACAGAGGCAGTTATTGTTATGAGCATTGCTTTTGAACTTCCAGGGTAGACATGAAGTAGAGCAGTGGTTTTCAAACTTTTTTCAGTGATGTACCCCCTGTGAAATATTTTTTCAGCCAAGTACCCCCTAACCCAGGGATAGGGAACCGGAGTCCTCAAGAGCCATTGTCCTGCCTGTTTTCCATGTCTCTCTCCTCAAACACAGATGACTCAACAAATCAGCTAATCAGCAAGCTCTGTAGAAGCCTGATAACGATCTTGTTCATCAATCAGGTGTGTTGATGGAGGTAGACATGAAAAACAGGCATGACAGCGGCTCTCAAGGACCAGGGTTCCCTACCCCTGCCCGAAACAGTGAAGACAATGTTGGTTGAAAAATAAAACAAAACAACAACAATAAAAACAGAGTACGGTGCCATCATTGTCTGATTTATTCAACTTTGGAACTTAATTTGTACAGTAGTCTCTCTTGAACTATTTGGAGATGAAAAGACTAAAAAAAAAATCATGAACTAATCATTAACTAAGATACAAATAAAGATTTGTGCACATAAAATTATTGTCAGTGTCCTCCGCTGGGATCATAGTAAAGATCTGTTCTCAAAAAAAGTCATTAGATTTAAATCAGATTTTGAAATGATTGACAGGTGATCCTAGATGGCATATGACAGTTTGGGTCGAACCACTCTGGTTTGAGAAAATTGAATATATGTATATATTGAGCCTACTGAAATATGTATATATTGAGCCTACTGAAATATGTATTTTGTTAACTTAGATTTACCTGAAATATTTACAAAATTATAATATATAATTTTACTTTTAAATTTTTGTGTACTCCCTAGAGTGCCTTCACGTACACCCAGGGGTACACGTACTCCCATTTGAGAAAACCACTGAAGTACAGAGAGAGAGAGAGAGAGAGAGAGAGAGAGAGAGAGAGAGAGAGAGAGAGAGAGAGAGAGAGAGAGAGAATAGGAGTATAGAAGTGTCAGTCGATTAAAAATTTAAATTGTAGTTAATCGTACGACTTCAATAATTAATCATTTCAATTTATATCTAAAATGTAATAAAGTGTACAATATATTTTTTTTTATTTTTCATACTCTTGTTAACATAAAACTGGGAAAAATGTGTAATCTAATAGAAATATGGATGGTAACGAATTACTTTTATTATGAAGTAATTAAATTACTAACTAAGTTACTTTTTGAAGCAAGTAATGAGTAACTATAACTAATTACTTTTTAAAAGTAACGTTCCCAACACTGCTCACATCTAAAGATCAAGTGGCTGGGGTCACTCCAGCTGACAAGACGGCGTCAATTCGGCTCTTGGCTCTCACAGGGATGAGAGCCCATGGACACCTCTTGGAGAGCTAACGGCTAACCGAGTGCGTTCTTTCAAAGCAGGGAACTGCTACACACTCCAAAAGGCTCCTCCATGCTAACATACTGCCACTTGTGTGTTTTAGCTCCAGTGTAGTACAGTGCATTTCCATTGGGTCCTTTTGACGTGGACATTCCTGCTGCGTCGCGACTGGAATTCCCTTCAGTAGAGGTTTTCCAAATAAGGGGTGGTATGTTAAACGAGCGTTAAAAAAAATTGTGCCGTTACAGGCACTTTATGTTAACGCAATATTACCGCGATCATTTTGACACCCTTATAATAAACAGATGTTTTGAATTCTGTATATAGGAGGACCTTGTGTGACGTATTGTTTATGTTTTGCGCGTTGCATCACAGGAAACTGTGTGGCAAGAAACAACGTGTTTTACATGGAGTTCGATGGTTTTGCACATTTGGAGGAGGATAAAGAGAAGCAGATGGTTCATTCTTGTTGTGCCATCAATTGTACGGCCCGTCAGGGGCCTGATGAAAAAATTTTTTTTATCGCATTCCCACCGAAAGGGGCCGCGAATAAAATGAAAGAAATGGCTACGAGCCGGGAGGGTATAACTTGACGCTCAAAGCCTGGATTCCGACTGATGCAGACGGGTTTGTGAGGCTCACTTTATTGCCGGTAAGTACTTGTGACTATATATTTGTTATTTTGAGAGGTTTTGAAAAAAATAATAAAACAAGTTTGTGCATTATAAAATCCGCTGAGTCATATTGTTTTGCGGTCTTATTCAGGTGTTCCAAAGCACGATCGACAACCACCCTGATTTGTTCCTCGTCTTGAAATGGGCTATCCTGGATCGCTAAACCTGAAGGCTAAAGAAGCCGTCCAGCGTTAAAATTGGAGGATCAAAAGGCAACGAGTATCAGAATTGTGTTATCGATTCCTATAAATGAGACAAAATTTATTTTTTGCCAAGTTTTTCACTTGAGTGTCCATATGTTGTTTATCTTATCCAAATAATTATTGCATTCTGCGTCTGTGTTTTGATTCCTGCCGACCTCACCTGTTTACGCAGTCACTATAGTTGTTAAGTCCTATTCTGACAGCTGCATTAAAGGTGCTACAATGCTAGTATGGTAATGCTACGTAACATGACTGCATGTTTGTCCAAGACTGGATTTGAAAAGAAGAATTGTGTAAGCTGTGATATCTAGTTGTTAACTAGAGACCAGATGCCATTGAAATTCTCACATCACAAGAAAAGTGTTACTGTCCTTAAGACACTGCATTTCCCAAAATAAATAAAGAATAAGGTGTGCTGCTTGTTGACACAATTCCCCCATGGAACTAATGTTTTTAAAGTTTTGGAGTGACTACTTCCACAGATTTAACTGTAATGCGATAGACCCTCCTTCCCTTTGGCACCACAAAGAACACTTCAATGAAGAATAATTATCCAGCTTTGCACCGGACTTTGTATTAAATAAGAGTAAATGTCCCCAAAGCAGATGTGTGGCCAGGAAACAGGTGAGTCGGACCAAATTTTCTCATCATCCCACGTCTCATATGGGCCTTCAATAGTTTCAGTTTGGTCGCTAATACATACATTAAGCTTCTCCGTAATCTTCCTCCGCCCTTCGGCCGTTAAAGTGCTTATCTAGCGGCGATTTCAGCAGCTAACTTTCTTCGTATACGCTGTGTCTATACAGCCAGCCATGTTTTCTGCCACTCAACCATCGCGCATGTCAACAAAGGATCTTCCTATAGTCAGTGTGTTTATTCAGTACGAAGCAAAATGGAGGAAAAGTGTTTGTACTATAATGCACAAAACACCCTTCACCTGTTGACTTTCTTCAACAATTGTGTTTTTTAACCTTGGGAAGCAAACAGCACGGAGCAGAAACCAACAAAACAGCAACAGCATGCGAGAAAGCCATAGGGATGCAACTTGAAAATCTCCCTCTTACACCTAAAGTAACTTGTCTGATGTCACCCCAGAGAACTTCACATCACTGCTAACGTCTGTACAACTAGTAAGGCAAACACACTCATGACAGTGGATACATAGTATGGACTCTGCCCTGTGCAACTGCTCCATCATCCATCATCAGATCAGTGCTTCCCAAAGTTTGCTCTGATGCCTCCCACACAGTCAAGTGCCATCTCCAAAACACCCACACTATCTTATGTGAGAGAATAATCCAGAGCAGTCATTAAAATAAAGCACAGAGCAGGAGGTGAGAGATATACAGTACATAACTGCGTAAATCAGTTTGATCATTCTACAAAATGATTATATCTCCTTACATTGCAACGAAAATCCTCTATAGCTTCACCCCCTGGAGCTCACTTTAAATCTCTGTATCTAAAACCTCGAGTCCCAAAGTCAGCGATGATGTTTCTCATATTCAATACTATTGCCTCTGGTGAGGAAAAAAAAACTCACTTGAAGCTTTGTGTGGTTCCTCCAGAAGAAATGCAAAGACAGCCTTTTCATCATCCAGCAAACCATAAGCTTTCCTTTATATTCTCTGCTCATTAAGCTCTGTAATTCTGCACAGAACAGAGTAAAAAATGATTGGCTTCTGCCGGAGGAATAAAAGCCCCTTGGGGTTGCCATTTTGAATGTGTGCCATGTTGAACAGGCTGGAACTGGGATCCAAGACAACAGCGAGGGAAATAAAAGTCTATAGACAGAGCTCCAGGCCAGCAGACCCACTGTGTGTATAATAATGTACCATGGTTGTAGTTTTATTGTAATGAGAAGATAGAGTCATGATGATGACCCGTCACGACCACAGAGGGAGGCAGGATGTGGCAAAGAGACAAAATCTGAAAGGGAGGTCAAAGGGAAATCATGGCATTAGACTTGATATCTCCATTCACAAGCTGCACTGGGAACCCGGTCACCCTGAATGCAGACCAATTCTTTCAATACGACCACGATGTTGGGAAGGAAAGACCACAGAAAGGAGACGTAAGAAAAAAAAGGGGGGTTGACATTCAGTCTGGCAGGCCGAGGGAGGTAACAAGTTCACGGCCCTTTCAGAAAACATGGCTGCCTGCTGCGTGATGGATCATGGAGCCTTGGATTGGCCCTCACTGGTGGGACCCGAGGAAGAATGCATGGGAAACATCTTTCTACCAGAAAGAGAGGCGTAAAGCCAGTGTTTCAATCAATTATCTCCTATCACTTCTGATGTATCCAGCTCCAACAGAGACATGCACGAGCAAACACATCTCTGACAGCTCCAAAAATAAATAAAAAGACATAACAGTAATTCATTCCACACAAAATTGCTAATTGTGGATTTGGTTAACAGTGTTTTTTGTTTTGTTTTTTGAAGTAAATGAGATCTCACATAAATGACAATGTGATAAGAAACACTTTTTTTCATTTTTAACCCCACTTGAAGCCCATCACAGCTGACTGAGGGCGGAGGAATTACAAGTCACTCATAGAGTAGATGCATAGCGATAGAAAAACATTCACACGTACACCTGGACAAGGAGCTCTTTTTACATAGCGCCGTGACATCATAACCGTGGATAGTTACAATTTACACCTTTTCTTGGTCAACTACATATTCATAGTCTCGAGTAGGACAAGTCACGATTATTTTAATAATCGATTAATCTGTCATTTATCTAGTTGATTAATCGCTGAACCTGATTAAACCTGATTTAATTTCCTTCCTTTTATTCAAAAAGATATTCTAAATTGACAGTGCAGAAAAAGTACAAATGGGCGAGTACCAATACCAAGTATTGGTATTGGGCCAATACCAGGCCTTATTTCAAAGTATTGTTACTCACGACGGAGGCCAATACCAGTATCAGCTGCCCTCTTGTGGCTATTCTATGATCAGGAACTAGTTTTAGTAATTATGTTTCAGTTATTGGTTTGGTCCGTTTACAGCATGTCAAAAATCGGCAAATCCAACCATAGTTTTCCTAAAGGAAAATAGATATTTGCAAAAGTCTTAGTTTGCAAAAACGCATCCATAATCTCTCTGCTTTCATGGATGATAATTGATGGTGATCACAAATAATTAAAAATATTACTCACCAATAGCTTGGCTTCAACGAACCGTGGCCGTTTGGCATATTCCAGCAAGTATTATGACAGTAATGACACAATTATATAATTACAAATATTAAACTGTCCTTGCTTCTCCTCTTCGGCTTTGTTTTAGAGGAGACCCTCCAAAAGGTTCACATTACTTATGACGTATGTTTTTATGCATGTTTGTCAGAAAGTAGAATGTTTTTCATCAACTGTACTCCAAAATTCACCCTTTTGATAACAGTATCCAAATTCCAAACCTGCTCGGGAAGACCCCAATGTATTTTGAGTCCATCAGTTTAACCATTCGACAATGACAAAACATGTTGCGCTAGACAACAGCTGATATTTTCTCAGGACAGTATACTAGGATTGGGCAGCAGCTTTAGCAGGGAAACCCAGACTTCCCTCTCCCCAGCCACTTCAACCAGCTCCTCCGGCGGGATCCCAAGGCGTTCCAAGGCCAGCTGAGAGACAAAGTCTCTCCAGCGTGTCCTGGGTCGTCCCTGGGGCCTCCCGCTGGTGGGACATGCCCGGAACACCTCTCCAGGAAGGTGTCCAGGAGGCATCCGAACCAGATGAACGAGCCACCTCAATTGGCTCCTCTCAACGTGGAGGAGCAGCGGCTCGACCCTGAGTCCCTCCCGCTCCAGTGGGAGTTGGAGATCACGGCCTGATGAAGCCAACAGCATCACATCATCTGCAAAAAGCAGAGATGAAATGTTGAGGCCACCAAACCGGACCCCCTCAACGCCTCGGCTGCGCCTAGAAATTCTGTCCATACAAAATATGAACAGAATTGGTGACAAGGGCAGCCTTGGTGGAGTCCAACCCTCACTGGAAACAAATCCGACTTACTGCCGGCACCAAACTCTGACACCGGTCGTACACGGACCGAACAGCCCATATCAGGGGGCTCCGAACTCCCAAAGCACCCCCCACGGGACTCCCCGAGGGATGCGGTCAAAGGCCTTCTCCAAATCTACAAAACACATGTAGACTGGTTGGGCGAACTCCCATGCACCCTGCCGAGGGTGTAGAGCTGGTGCACTGTTCCACGGCCGGGACGAAAACCACACTGCTCCTCCTGAATCCGAGATTCGACTTCCCGACGGACCCTCCTCTACAGCACCCCTGAATAGACCTTATCAGGGAGGCTGAGGAGTGTGATCCCTCTATAGTTGGAACACACCCTGCAGTCCCCCTTCTTAGAAAGGGGGACCACCACCCCGGTCTGCCAATCCAGAGGCACTGTCCCCGATGTCTACGCGATGTTGTAGAGGCGTATTAACCACGACAGCCCCACAACATCCAGAGCTCTTAGGAACTCCGGGCGGATCTCATCCACCCCCGGGGCCCTGCCACCGAGGAGCTTTCCAACCACCTAAGTAACTTTGACCCCAGAGATAGGAGATCCCACCGCAGAATCCGCACTCTGCTTCCTCAAAGGAAGACGTGTGGGTGGAGTTGAGGAGGACTTCGAAGTATTCTCCCCACCAGCAAAGCACCATTTCTTACTTGATAATTGATATCAACACTTGTCATTTAGCCTTATTGCACTAAGCATCCAGGACACGGTCTGCCACAACAATTGGGGATTCCACAATGTGAAGAGAAGCAGAGAAGTGTTGTTGTGGCCAAGGTTAAGGCAATGAACTTGAAATCGATTGGGGTCACCCCGCTCAGATTTTAACACGGATTTCAATTCCATCGCCTTGCAAGGCAAAACTGACTCTAAGATTCATGGGCATTGATATCTTGGGGGGGAATTGGATGACTTTCTGAGTGTCCCAAGCATGCTCGGGCCCCCTGTGAAATCAGTTCATGAAGTATTCCATTCAGTATATCCACTCAAAAGATTTTATTGTTTGAACAAGTCACTACTCGACAACACCACTCGAGCTCTGTCTCCTGCTTCGCTCAAAAAATAAATAAATAAATGAACTTTTTTTTTCATTCTTTCTGTGCAGTCGGGTATTGGCTACCCTTGCTAGTTTAGGGTGTGGGCTGTGTGCAGAATATGCACACAAGGGATACCCAACAAATGATGCATCTTAAGCTTTGACGTTGACAGAGGCTTAGTCACTGCATACTGACAAAAAGCTAAACCACAAGCCTGTACTGCGGTATTACACTTCAATCTGGTGCGCTTTTAATATGTTCAATGCATATGTGCACCACTTACAAGCAGCCCTGATCACAGTATTAGATTCCAAACAACAACTGTCTTGCTGTGAGGTATCAGTACTTACCGGCTGTATATTTATGAAGTATTGGGCCTATTTAACAACTACTTGGCCGAGACAAGGGGTGTGACGTTTAAGAAGAACTTGTGCTCTATTTTCATGCCTAGCGCAAATCTAGCCCGGCGTTCAGTCAAACTCTGCATGGAGGCGGACTAGACTAACTTTTGGTATTTTTGTAGCTTGGCGCAGTTAAAATAGGTGTTACGTGCTGTTGTGGGCATAAACACAGTCGACTTGATTTGCCACCAAGCTCTTCTCATTCCCTTTAAAATCAGTGTGTCCTTGACGTGGCGGAAGAAGAAACTGATTTGCTGGCGTCCATGCAGGAGGATCCAAGTAAGCAAAATAAGTTCATAAGGAACTGCAAGCAGACATTCATGGGCAGATGGTGTAAAGTTGAAGGGGAGATCACAGATCTGTCAAGTGGGCACTTGGAAACCGAGGGCCGACATTTTTTCGGGAATCCTGTGGGATTCCCACGTGAGGATGTCAACTTTATTTAATCACGGGATTGGGATGGAACAGAATAAAAAAAATCATGGGAGCAGACGTGAGTGGGATTATCATTTTATGCGTTGTTTATTTTTTTCATGTAACTGACCTCCAAAATGGAAGTGGTACGGGAGTGGGAGTCAGGACAGGAGTTATTTTCACCGGGAGCAGGAAGGGACAGGATTTTTTTTCTTTCTCTATGGCCCGAGACTTGGAATGGGACGGGAGTGAAAATCCACTCCCGTGTCACCCTCTATTCGAAACCGAGACAAGACAGAACAGTTCTAATTAAAAGGAACATGCTAAGAAGGGACAGAATAGAAGCTATCTAAACGGATATTTAAGATATAGTACATGTACACACAATAGCTGTTCATACCAAATCAATTTCTCAAAGTTAAGCTACTACATCTTGATAATACAAATAGAAATCAAATTTCAATGGAACTTCCAAGGATGGACACGGTTTCAAAGCACTGTTTGACCTCCATTTGGTTCATAGTTTTTCAAAATAATGTTTCCACATTGAACCGAATAACTGACATTCATTCACCAATTTCAAAGCATCACATTCATACTGTAGAAGATTTATTAACTGAATAGGCAAGGATTGTATTAAATGGGAGTCAATGGGAGCCAAGCCTTCATGAAGCACACTGCGGCTCTTCCATGAATACAGTTAATTCATCAATCTCTGTGGTCTTTTATGTATGGTCACAACTCATCAATCATTATAAATATTTTATTTTCTCATGTAGTTGAATTATTTGTGCAAACAAAACATATAACAAGCAGTCTTTCGATTTGTGCCAGAAATGACAGGGTAGAAGATTCTAAAACTCCAAAATGAGAACGTGGTGGGGTTATCAAATTGGAAGGTTATGACCTCGAGAGCCACAACAGAAGCCTGATTTTACTTTGAACTACTCTATCTGCAATAAGATAGAACTTGTTACCGTTTAAATGACAGTATGTCATGTTATATTTTTTTCAAGGGTTAGTCTTACATATGTGTGCAAGAAAGTCGCCACAAGCAGGTAAATGTATTCACTCCCCCACCAACAGAGTTATTTAAGTGGTAAAAACAGAAGGTGTGGGTCTATTTATATCACTATAGCCAGTAAAAACAAGAAAGTGAAGCAGGGAGTAGTGATAAGTGTGATGGAGAATGATGACACAAGCAAAGTCAGAAAGCCTTGCTTATGCTTACACTCAAAGTTGAGACATTATTAATGGTGTGCTGCTACTTATACAGTCATTAAAACACAACTTTGTGGTGGAAAGGAGCCACAGCACGTTACAATATTATGCTGAACAGTTAAGGTAACCAACATTGAGGTTACCCAATGTGCATTCGGCCCTGGATCAAAAATTGTACGACAATACCACTTGGACAAACTACATGGCTGCAACATCAAATTGAATTCACGAAATGTACTCTCCTGCCATAAGTACATAATCGCAAT
This sequence comes from Leptonotus elevatus, assembly GCF_054856555.1. NCBI lineage: Eukaryota > Metazoa > Chordata > Actinopteri > Syngnathiformes > Syngnathidae > Leptonotus > Leptonotus elevatus. Next base: position 4,663,235 of record NC_141245.1, read on the forward strand.
AATAACACCAAACCGTGGCCTTGTGCTACCACAGAAGGAGCAATCTGGCCTATCTGTCATTATTGTTTGGCCTTGGCAGAGGTCTGCTACAAAGTGCTCTTATATAATCCTGCCTCAACTGTTTGTTTCAGTGTCGTGGCCCACTTCCAATTTCAAGAAATAATAAACCTGCCAACAATGAGACCCCAGGAGGCCAATGCTGTCACCTAGTTTTCAGTGGCAAGGAATGCTGGGAATGATTCTGAGACAAAACTTTGAAGGATGTCTCTGACAGAGGACAAACAAAGTTTGGCTGAGCTGGCAAAGAAGGTCAATATCGAGACCTCAATAATGAAAGTGGACCATTGTGATCATGGAATCCTCACCTAATCTACGTTAACCATTACAGACATTAATATCATGAATTCACAATGACTGAACCAAATAATATTAATGGATTTAGGAGATTAGGATTAGGATTGAGGTGTCTTTAATTTAAACTGCATTATTAATCATACATGTTAACAAACCGGAAGTAAACAATACTATTAACTTTCTTGGAAAATCTTGCTAAATTGTAAATACATTTTGAGGTCATCACAACCAAACAACAAATACAATTATACAGTCTATACTTTGTTATTGTAACAGAAAACAGGCAACGCCACCAAAATTGAACAATCTATATGTCATCCTGCATTTAACCTGTGCTGTAATCTCCCACGTGATCACTCAGCGAACTGCACGTCTGAGTTTTTTCCCTCATCACATCCACGTGGTTCAAATTTGTCCTCCCTAAACACATGCATGCATGCAAGGGTTTTAGTATGCTATGAACTGGGAGTATAATCTATTATTTTAACATTCAGCAGGTATTTGCTAGTATAAAAGGGCTTCAGAAGGATTACAAGCAAGTAATGGATATGAGTTGTTGTTTGTTATTTCCTGGGTACTGACCTGGATAGCAGAGCAAAGACAGCGCCGGTAAGAACCTCATCTTGCTTCACTTCTCAGATTTCAAACTCCACGTCCCTTCTGATAGCCTCTTGAAGTTGGTCTGAGATGGCAAACGGAGGGAGTGGGGGAGAGGGGAGAGGGGAGAGGAGAGAGGGGAGAGGGGAGGGCGGTAAAGTCTCTCCTCATCCTTTCCTTACTTTTCTTAATTGCTCTTTTCCACTAGGTGGGTTTACATCCTCTTGCTCAGCCATAGCACACAACTCTCCACACACTACTGGATAAAAATAAAATAACAGGGAGAGAGCGAGAGAGGGAGGGATTGAGGGAGAGAAGGTAGGGAGTGAGGGAAGAGAGAGAGAGAGAGAGAGAGAGAGAGAGAGAGAGAGAGAGAGAGAGAGAGAGAGAGAGAGAGAGAGAGAGAGAGAGAGAGAGAGAGAGAGAGAGAGAGAGAGAGAGAGAGAGAACATGAGGGGCAACAAAAGTGTACGCAGCCTCCCTTCAAATGTAGAGGCTGGATTTCTGGCTGCAAGGCGAGCTCTACTGGGCATGCTCACAACTGAGAAGCACACTGTGTAATGAATGAATGATAACTTCCTTTCTTGTTCTTGCCTTCCTCCCATGCATGATCATGGGACAATCCTAAAGTAAAAAGAAAGGGGGGGAAAACATACTATAATGCTAAAAACACCACTTTTCAAAAATAAAAATATAACCTGACATTTAAAAAATGTAGGAAAGCAACACACCACAACCAACCAATTACTCATGTTGTTGGTTTACAGTATAGGTGTCAAAATTAGTGTGTTAATTTTGAGTTAATTTAAAGTTCCTTTAACGGCACTCATTTTTCAAAGTGCGATTAATGGCCACCCCTTACTTGGAAAGCCGGTACTGGGGGAAATCCAGTCGCAATGCGGAAGACATGTCCACGTCAAAATTTTGCAGGCATAAATTTATTAATAATGCATAAATGTGCAAAATTTCACAAGCTACTTCATGTTAAAGATTAGATAGCTCTTAATATGAAAAGAAAAATGCACTGAGCTGTCACCAACGTCTTACAAATGCAATTATGCCATCTAGTGGCAGAAATGACCTCAACACAAATCAATATCACACTCATTTTTTACAGTACAGTAGCCTACATCTTCTTAATTTTAACTCAATTTTATGAATTATTATGAAATTACTGTATCAATGACTAAAAGATGCAGCCATATTTTTTTTTTTACATTTGTTTCCATGTTTATGTTAACAAGAGGATGAAAACTTATATTTACTATACATTCATAACAGATATAAAATTTGCGATTAATCATGAGTCATGCGATTAATTACAATTTTAAAAAAAATACAGTATACAGTACATGTCCAACTCATTAAAATAAGATGTATGCAACATAATACACATAGTCGAGACGTATAGGCAATGAAGCCTCCAATACTACTAGGGTACATGGAGAACAAGCATCTGCCAATAAAAAAAATACTGTATTATAATCAAGGCAAAGATGTGAATTCCTTGCTTCCACTTCCACACATCCTATCTTTGTGAAGCAGGACTTTCTCCAATTGCAATGACAAAAGCTAAATTAACGAGGGAGTGGACATATGCGTAAGTGCGGGACTCCAACTTTCAGCATAATAGTGAGTTTTCTGTGACGGTCCCTCAAAATTTTGCTCTTCATGAAACTGGTCCATGGTGGGGAAAAAAAGGTTGGGGACTTATGTGTTACACTGAATATGATGTTCATATAGTCCGCCTAATGTTGGCGCTATATGAGGTGCCCAAGTCCTGACCCAAATTCTTACCAGCAAATCATGAAGGCACAATGTATCAAAACCAGAACAGTGAAATCATGGAGCAACACACATAAAATCCAATCTGACATGTTATGATTTCTTGAGAATAGCTTATACAAAGCTGATTGAATAATGTGTAAAAAAAATAAATAAATAGGTAACTGCCTATACTATGTTTCCTGAGATCCCTCTACTGAAACAACAATGTAATCTTGTCGACATCCTGAGGGGAAGCTAATCCATTCGGACTGTCTGAAAGGTGGCGATAAAGGTCAGGTGGAGGAGGTACAGGCGGCTTCAGACTTGACCCGCTGAGGTCAGAGATTATGTGAAGCAATAGGTCAACATGATGAGAAAGGAATGCAACGGCTGGACAAACCACAAGCGTTTGTGTCCAGCTTGTGACAGCTGATGGAGTGAAGGAGAGTGGGGCAAGCAAATACAGAGAGTTCAAAAATTTTAAACAAAAACAAAAAAAGAGGAAAGAAGCCAGTTACTCTTGAAGGAGTCACAAACAAAATTCACGTCATAGTTGGTTTAATTTTGTGAGTGCAAACTGGAAAAATCAATAGATAGATAGATAGATAGATAGATAGATAGATAGATAGATAGATAGATAGATAGATAGATAGATAGATAGATAGATAGATAGATAGATAGATAGATAGATAGAAAGATAGATAGATAGATAGATAGATAGATAGATAGATAGATAGATAGATAGATAGATAGATAGATAGATAGATAGATAGATAGATAGATAGATAGATAGATAGATAGATAGATAGATAGATAGATAGATAGATAGATAGATAGATAGATAGATAGATAGATAGATAGATGGATCGCCCGATACGGTGCCTGGTATCAGTACTCACTCAACCCTAAAATAAATAGTTCATTTTTGGAACGGTGAACCTAGTAAAAAAAATAATAATAATTATGATCTATGAATTGAAGTAGTTCATTTTAAACTTTGTGAGCTGAACTTTAAACTAGTTCTCCCCAACTCTGGTGTTATGACAATACAGCTACTGCAAAGTTGAGTAGCCGACATGCCAGCAATGGAAAAGTAAATCGATCGCAATGGAAAAGAAGAAAGAAAATCGGCACAAGATCTCTATGGATAAACAGAACTTTGTTTCATTTATTATTCGCTGAGAAGTTAAGCTGCTGAATGGAGAAATATATATTTCGATTCACTACTGCCACCTGTAGCTGAAAATTTTAACTGCACACACCCTTTTTTTGCACTCACTCACACATACAAACATTGTCTCCCAGGCGGGAAAGCGAACCCACACCAACCTGCGTCGTAGGCAAGTGACAGTACCACTCCGCCACCTGAACCCCTACTGCACACCCTTCTTCACGTACAAAATGCGCACATAACGTCACATCCGCAGCGGGAAATTCAAACCCCAACCTAGCCTGAAAACTATTGGCCAGAGGCTTGCAGGAGTAGCCATTGTGAACAGCTAAAGTGTTAATCTGCTAATTAGAAAATGTTTGAATCATAAATAATCTAATAAAAAGACTATTGTAAAGGTATTTTTGGGCAAATTGTTACAAAGAGCAGCTTTAACAATTCATATATATATATATATATACACACATATATATATATATATATATATACACATATATATGTATATATCTTCTTTTTTTTAATGAGTCATTGCACCTTTTCCCAGAACTGACCAAAGTGAAAGACATCTTCCTTAACACACCTCTTAAAGTTTTGGAGAAATTGTTTATTGATTGATTATTGAGCGACTGCATACCCCGAGCCAAATACAGCTGGGCCAATGACAAGTTCAGCTATTACTGAGGCAGAGCTGACTACCTTGCTACTTGCGCAAGTTGAGCCCAGATTATGGAATAAAAGTGAGGGGCCCATAAATTCAAATGAATTCAAGAATTTCAGCACCAACACTGGCTTCACCCTGTAAGTTCAACCAAAAGTTTTGCTGCCTATTTTATGCTTTGCAGGCTCCTAGGTGTATTACTCATGTTGTTCACGTAGACAAATCCACTTCCATTAGCACAGCAGGATTATACTACTGCCACTGCATATAGGTTGTGCCCGTCAATTCATGGCTGTAGAAAGAAGATGATTGCAAATCAGTAAAGGAATGGCTCTCGGACGGTGCACATGAGATCTCTTTCGATGTCCAATGACACAAATAACCGCTGTACACTAAGAATGCAGCACGCGTCGGTAGGCTCACCGCAACACATGGACAATTAATAGCCTACTCTGATTTGTGTGCGTGTGTGTATGTTGTGATAGTGTATATGTATATAGGTGGCTGTTCTCAGTCCTGGTATGACACTTTCATGGTTGCAATTTATTGACTTCAGTGAATAATAATAGATTGATTGCTTAGGAACTGCTGCAATTCATCTAATTTATCAAGGAAAAGGAGAGTGAGGTCCAATCTGTCAGAAAAATGGAGGGAGGAAGTGTATGGCAGGAAAAAATGACAATGTGTAAGTATGAAGCGGAGGAGGAAGTGACATTTTGCTGCATTTCAGAGTCCCCTGTCAGCACTATTGGATCTATCTGAAATATTAAAAAATAAGATCCATGCTGTATTTACACAGTATACGTACAGGAACTCTGTGTAGAGTTGTTAGAGATTTTACTCACAGGGTCATTGGATCACCGTAGCTTGTTTGTAATGGCGTGTATTTCTAAATCTGCACTCCCTTCCTATTTATTTCTACTGAACTTCCCTTGATTTTTTTTTCTTTGTCATGCACTTAGTACGATGATTGTGGCATTTGCTGTGTGTTATTGATGAATACTTTTAGCACACTTCCCACTAGGGCTGCACAATATTGAAAAAAATAAATAAAAGTAGGTGATATACAGTATATTGCGATAAGAAAATAATTACAGGGAAACCAAAAAATTTAACACGTGAAAGCCTAGCACACATTTCTCTTTTCTGTCCCTTCATTATAGTTTTGACAATTTATAACAACTACAGTAGAAAATTAATTATGGCTCAGTTGAGTATAGACGTACAGTCCACTGAGGTGCATGACGGATGTTCAAAATCACACAGTTAGTGACATGTACAACAATCAAAAGCTTTACCATTATGTCATCCTAAACAAAATGTACTTTCAGTCTGTTTTTGTTTTTGAAAAAGCACTCTTCTTTTGATCTTATTTTCTTCATGAAAATCTTTTTTCAGTTTAGTTTCCATGAACTTGAATGACTTTGGTCATCGCAGGCAACAACCAATTTTTTTTTAAACTTTTAGACAGCAAGAGTCGTCCGTGGGAATTTGCCATTTGAAAAGATCCGAAGACAAAAAGTGCCAAATGCGTTTTTTGATGTCTTTGTTGTTTGTTTGTGTTTGGCAAGCGAGTTGGAAAGCGGCCAGGAAGGCCTTCAACCCGCTCGCCTGCCAAATGTCCTCTGAGAAAAGTTGAAGTCATAGTTAAAACAAAAGTCAGTGGGTGGGTGTCAGGTATTTATCTGTTTGCCCTTTTCAAAATTGCTGACACACAACAATTAAATACAATAAGTCCACTTTCATGAGGAAATTGTTGGGTTCTTTTGTCTCGCTGTGATGCAACGTTGTGGACAAAATGGCTGACATGAAACAACAACTTGTTGTTTCTTGTCGTGTTGTTGTTTCATGTCGTACGAACGCGCTACTTAATCCTTTTTCTCTTCATTTTTTCAGGGTCGCCACATTTACGTTAGGAGCTTGTTGAGAGCACGCTGGACCCAAATGTAAGTGCTAAGCAGGCGTTCAGATGCCCAAAACCGTGAAAAAATCCAATCCAATCACAATACAAAAAGCAAAATGCGGCTAAAATGCATGCAAAGAATTGTCATGATTTACTCCAGTCTGGTTTGCAAGAAAGAATGACAAATTGAGACTTTAATATATATATATATATATATATATATATATATATATATATATATATATATATATATATATATATATATATTAGGGGTTTTAGAAAAAATCGATCCGGCATTATAATTTTTGGGGGAATATTCAACAAAACGTCTTACTTAGGGTTAGGATTCACACATCGGCATTAATCGGTATCAAATCGTGACCTATGAGTCGTGATACGAATCGAATCGCCAGGTACTAGGCAATGCACACCCCTAATATATATATATATAAAGAAGGAAAAAAATAAATAGGATCAAGAAGCGCGTATGTACGACATAAAACAACAACACGACAAGAAACAACGAGTTGTTGTTTCATGTCAGCCATTTTGTCCACAACGTTGCGTCAAAGCAAGACAAAATAACACAACATTTTTCACATGAAAGTGGACTTATTATATTTAATTGTTGTGTGTCAGCAATTTTGAAAAGGACAATCAGATAAATACCTGACACACACACACTGACTTTTGTTTCAACTTTGACTTTTCTCGGATGGCAAAATATGTAAAACCTGCAGGACCCCGGACCCCAAGGACCGGAACCCTGGTTTAGTTAATATACCCTTTTATTTTTCTATTAGTTAGCCACTAAAGAGAGATTGTTCCTTTGTGTGTGTCAGTATTGCTCCTTGTGTGTAACAATAAAATCAATTAAACTTTATAAGTGTATGTGTCTAATTTCCATCACTGCATCAAAAAATCTGGCTAAATCCATACAGGCATGCCCCATTGACCTCCATTCATTATGTCTACAGGACGAATGAATGAGTTTTTAAGGTTGAGTTTTGAGAAATGTCCAAGTTCCCTCTAAAGGTAAACAAACTAAATTAACTTTGATGATATATATATATATATATATATATATATATATATATATATATATATAGATAGATAGATAGATAGATAGATAGATAGATAGATAGATAGATAGATAGATAGATAGATAGATAGATAGATAGATAGATAGATAGAGAAAAGGTGTATAATAGAGAAAGCTCACATGCATGTCCAACTAAGCCTGGATTCCAAGTATTTTTAAAATCTAAATCAAGTATAGAAGTCATAATGTTCTTTGACATGTTTTGTTTGAGGAGTTTTGCCATGATTCCTCTTTGTATCAGAAAGTGTCAAGGAGAGAAGTTGCTTGCTAGGCTAGAGAAGATGTTTACAGAACTAGTTCTAGTCTGATGTTCCGCATCAATAGAACAAGATGGAGGAGGTTTTTTCGGCACTGTCAGAAACATGTGAGTTGATGGTTGAAACCAATACTAGCTCCTCCTAATTTAATACTGAGTCATTAGCCCTCTCACCCGCAGTCTCCAAGGACCTGTGACCCCAGCCATTGTCAGACACTGGCCGATCCTGACGAGTGTCGCAGTGCACAACAAAGCCCTGTCATGAACTCCAGATTGGATGCCCCATGGTCACAATTTGCCTGTCTGGGTTTAAATGAAGAAGGTCAGATAAACACAACACAACCATCATCAACTTTAACCTCCCTGCACATCGTCAACCCACTGCATTACCATCTGATGAGGGCAAGGAGTGACAAGCTGTTTACAGCCAATGAAGTCAATCCACCTGCTTCTGCAAATACAGATACAATACAATGAAGCAACACAAAAGAAGGGGTACAATACATTTCTTTTTTCACTAGATATACAATGAATTATGGTGGAGAACCATAAAAAACAATACTTTATGCATTGCAAATTAACTCCTTAATAAAAATTTAATAAAATCAGATTAACAAAGTAAAACTACCAATCTACATTAAATCTGCTGATGGTCTACTGTTAGGAAATTGTGTTGGAACATTTGTAAAATGTCTAAACATAAAAAGGATCACAGTCACAAATATTGCTAAGAGTGTGTGCAATACAAACAATAATTAGCCTCACTATGTGGATGTAACTTTGTGATTAACCAGTGACCATTCCGACTGCAGTCTGTCAAAACAGAAAATCTGGTGATGTGTAGAAAGAAGGTGATCTGTGTACCATCTTGCAGTTTCCATGTGGTGCACCAGCACCACCATTTGAATTTAAAGCAAACTGCAGCAGCCTGCCTCCCTAACCTTAAAATCACTTCCATCAGCAGTTGGGATTATTGTCCCAAAACAACAGCAGTTATGGATATAGGCCTTCATAACTCAAACTGTACCCGTCACAGTCTGTTTTTTTTTTTTCCAGGATCAGGAAAAGCTGTACAAAACTATTGCACGTGCAATAGATGTTTTATGTCTTATCTATGAAATAGAAATACTTTGTTAGGTAGTAAACGTATTTCAGATCAAAGTTTAGTGACTCATGTTTTCAGCACTTTCAGCGGTCACGCCCACACATCTGAGAATGGGAGAGCATTTTGATTTATTTTATAGACCATTTTGAAGTCTGATTTCATGTGGGTCACTCCAGAATTGGAGGACATTTGGGCTTAAAAATTGGTGAAACATAAACCATCACTTTTCCGATTTTTTGCTAAATATTCATCATCACTAATAGGTAACAAACAATCAAAGCCTTGATTTACCTTCTGTAAACAACTTTCCCTTGTTAATAAATGAATCAATATTGAAGTTTTGTTGTTTCTTTTTAATAAAACACGGAAGTAAAAGTAAAGTGTGCGCGCGATGACGCATGAGTCCCATATTCAGTGTCCAAACTAAGGAAATATAAACACTGTCCCTTGACATGGAACTTTAGGTTTATACGAGAAAGTGTGACTGATGAATTTTTCATCAAACTACAAAAAACAATGACAAATATATGACTTAAACGTGATGACGTCTTTTGACTCTCCCGTGACTTGTAGGGCAACCAATTACGACAGACCTTGCTGAAGTGTTGGCAACAGGTCTAATCAAAGGACGGGTGTGTCAAGACACCTGTAGCGCAATTAAGTGCTTAAAAGGCGATGTGAGCAATCGGCCTCAACCACAAGCACCCGGTGGTTTCTCTTGCTCGGAAACCGGTGAGTAAAATTCGTATTCTTCCCCACCTCGAAGATAAAGATTGGCTTGTTAAGGCTTAAGTGTTGTAGAGTTAGAAAAGAGCAATTTGTGTTATCAACCCGTGTCCTGTGGGGTGAGTCAAGGTGCCCTGCAGACTGACTTTTTTTCCCTTCTCCCCTCGGGAATCCCGCGCGGTGTCACGTCAATCCCGCAGGATTTCCATGGGATAGGAGTAAATTTTACCTTTTAATTGGGACAGTACATGAATTTTAAATGTTTTCTTAACTTCATTCTTTTTTTCTTTTTTTTCTTTTTTTTCTTTTTTTTTAAATAAACCAAACATCTTTTCACGGTTTAAAAGTAGCTGACAGACCAAAAGGTTTCACTGCGGAACTTGGACACCGATTTAAAAAGAACCCCGGAATGAACGCAAAAGCTTAGTTAGCTCCGTGGCGCCATCCTGTGGCCCACAGACACCACATCACGGTGTGGAATGCAATGTGTTTAACTGAGATCTATTTAATGGTCAAGCTATTTGTCTATTTCATGAAGTACCCATTTTGAACTGTATGAATAGTGTTTGACAACTTTATCAGTAGGTTTTTATTAAAGCCTGTTCTTTTAACCAGTAAGTCTGCCATAGAGCTATTTGCACAGCAAACCCAAACATCCATCTGAGTAAAGGGCAACATTGGAGCAGTTGCTTATTGCTTAACAGTGTGTGTATTCTATGTAGTATAACGTTTGTGCATGACTGTTTTTCTATATAGGGTACCAGTAAAAGGTTTTTGAGGCACTTTCTCATGATACTAAAGGAGAAAGCATGTACCGTATATAGATTATCATGTTTTTTGGTTAGAATGTGCAAAGGTTGTCACTCAGTAATCAGCATGTTTTGATATCAAAGTACATCTCCCACCAATTGAAAGCAGTCGCTACAGCTCCAGAAGATAATGAAATCTTCAACAAGCTGTATGTCATCAGTGGCAAGCAGATTCTGTGCAATCGCAGTGCCATCATATCATACTTGTACAGTACATTTTGTCAGCGTTCTTTATCAACTTGTCTTGGTGTACGGTTTGTTCATGCTGGTGTAGTGTTATGACAAATTAAATGTTTGCTTGACTCCCAAGGTTTCTATGTCCAGGGGTGTATCTCAGTTTGTGGTCACGATTTAGCTATAGCTTCTGTTTAACCATGAGGTTGCACCCAATGTAGGCCTCGGTGATGAAACCTACTCAGATTTTGAATATCTGATGGAAATCTTTTACAGGGGAAGCTATCAGAAAAATTCTTACTGTTCTATGCAGCCCCACTAGTCTTAACGTGGTATTCTGATTAATATTGCGTTTGTGAAATAAGAGTTAAGCAGCAAAAGAGACACGCACACAAAAAATTTTTTTTTAGGGAGCAGCCATTTTTCCATTAGCTGTGGACTGAAAATGACATCAGTTGCTCATGTAACGACCACTCAGGCTCACCTGTTTGCTGAAGCTGAGCAACTGTAATGTCATTATTAGTTGATGAAAAAAAAGCTGATTTTTCTGCTTAACTCAAATTCCACACACAATATTAATCCGAATACAGTCCTTTTGACTAGAGGAGGAACAATAAATATAGTGAAGGAAATGTTTTAAATATAATAAGCCTTTAACTGCTACATTGACTGGGAAAGCACAATTGTACAAAGATAATTTTGCACTGTGGGACCCACCAACTAAGGGCTTCGGAACTAGCGGATTCACATATTCCTCTTTTTTATTATTTTTTTATTTACATTATGCATGTCATTATCTATTTTCTGAAGTGCCAATGTGTTGCATTTCAATGGCCATCATTTATACGTGGTTTGTTTTTTTCTGTTTGTGGGTCAGCCTGGTCCCTAGCCCTGCGACTAGCAAGGGTCTACTACTGACTCCAGTCACTCACAGAACACAGACTTCTTCTTTTTTTTTTTTTTTTTTTTTTTCAGATGTGATGGGGAAACATGTGCTGTCTGTACTGTATATTAACACAAACTCTAATTGAAAAAGATTGCTCTAAAATTGTACACCAGCAACGAATCAATCAAAGCCTTCTGAGGTATTTGGAACTCTCCCCCTACCTCTGTGTGGGTGGAGGGGGCGGTTGCAATATGCTGGCGTGTTTAACATGTGGGTGGATGTTTCAGTGGCTATTTAGCCGTTGCAGACATTGAGGATCTTCCCAGTCAATCATGGATGGTGTTAGGAATCAGACATGGAGCTGGACATGGTGTGTCATCTTGAGCTGGATGTTCGTGGCTTGGGCAGAGGCAGGACCGTAAGTTTATATCCCGATGATGCAATATATATTTGTTCTCAATTGTCTTTTTACACACTATGAAATGCGGTCTTTCTGTTTGTGTTACTGTAGAAGTTACCTGGTTGGAATTCCTGCGGTTCTGGAAGCTGGCGCTGAAACAAATTTCTGTGCCAGTCTGCTGAACCCCAACGAGACTCTGACCATGACTGTCTTTTTGACCTCTAAAGAAGAGAACAAGACCCTATTCAAAGAAGAGTCCAGCAAAGACTTTCATAAATGCCTCAAGTTTAAGGTCAGCTTTCCATTAGTTTTATGAATCTCCAAAAAAATCTTTCCTCCCACCCCAAATATGTGTCTAAACCTACAAAGTTTCTACTTGGATCTAAATGACTGAAATAAAATCTGCTTTCCTTTTACTAATTTCTTCGAATATTGTTAAACTGTTCATTAAAAATGTGTGGAGAAATGTTTGCATTTAATATGTATTCTTTGGGGTGAAGACATATTGATGCATTTACTATTACATAAATGGAGATTATTTTATACAATTTATATACTGTTGGCCTTCATTGTACAACCTACACCCATCCATAGTTTTCAAACTTGGCCTATTTGTTTTAACAGGATGGAATATTATTAACATGCATTTTCTCCCATTGGGCATCCAGGTTCCTGTTCCTAAAGGCATTGATGAGGTGCAGCATATGGTTGTGGAGGTACAAGGTGCAACATTTTACTCAAGAGAGGTCAGGAAAGTCATGATCCAAGTGCACAAACAGACAGTGACCTTCATCCAGACCGACAAACCAATCTACCTCCCAGGACAAACGGGTAACTGAGCAAATCAGCATTAAAGTACTTTTTGCTCCCCACCCCAATCAGAACTTTTTTTTTTTAAATAGTTTACAGTGTGTTCTTTCTTGTAACAAGATTTTGTGAAACCTTATTTACATAAAATAGAGATTCCTAAATTTTAGGGGTGTTGCTTTTAAGAGTAAAGTAAATTATTTAAGCTGGAAACATTAACTTCTTGACGTAGGTAATTTTTGTGATTTAAATTTGGAAAAATAAGTTTGTTTGTTTTGGTTTTTTTGCGCCTGACGTAGATAGTAAAGAAGGCTTGTCCTTGAGTGGATCAGCTGCCCAAAAGTTCTGTATTGTCTTGGTACAGACTGTTCCTCCTTGAAGAAAAAAAATTGATATATGAATGTTAACTCTCTATGTTCCTCTCTCAGTGCACTTCAGAGTTGTTTCGCTGGACACCAAGTTCAGACCTGCTGTGCAAATGGTATTTTCATGTTGGTTACAAATCACACTTTTCTCTAATAACATATGTTAGAAACTAGCCAAGCCAGTGGAGGTAAGATAATGAGTGGTTGCGTAATGACGTGACCAATATGGATGAGGTCGTTGACCTGGCCTTTGAAACAGTGGGCGCCTCATGACAACATCAATAGTTTAAAGTAGTTTATGTAAACATGCCAATACTAATATATTCAACAACTTTTCACCATGTTTCTTGGTGTTGGACTTTTGTTGAATATTCCTTCACTGGACTATATGATTACTTTGACCATTATTTTTTTTTTTCAATTACATAATAGAATAACATTGTCAATTGGAATATTTTTCTTAATTGGATTGGATTTTGTCAATTTAAATTATTTTATCAAACCCATTGTTTCATGAGTTCTCATTGCCATTTTCATAATACTGAAGATTAAGTTTGTCTTAGCAACACACATTGTACTTAATTTGATACAAAGACAGAACTTAATGCAATCTTTTTGTTTTGTTTTTGCAGTATGACACCATAGAAATTCAGGTAAGATTGAATAAAAGTTACCACAGCCTTTAAATTGTGCCTGCACCAGTGATAATTCAATTGAACCTCCACGTTGGCCAAACATGAAATGTGATTGCTGGTAATCCTATTAGTTAATGCTAAAAGGTAATGAATAAAAAAACAGAGCTACAGTGTTGGCTCTGCTTCCTTTTGGTGACTATATGAAATGGACAGAAAAGACTTGAACAGTTTTTAGTATTCTGCTGTATGGAAAATAATTGTTTGCAGCCCTACTGAAAATTGAATGTCTTAATTGTGGGGGCAAAAGAACCGTAACAATTTTAAAAGTAGTTCAACTCTATTTTACTGTGATGTACTGTAATTATAGTCTCCCCCACCCATTAATGTTACAGAATCCTAGCAACACTCTCATTGGACAGTGGTTAAACAAAACATCCAGCAATGCAATCTTGCAACTGTCTTACTCCTTGAACTCTGAGGCACGCCAAGGTGGCTACAAAGTCATTGTGTCAGTTGATGGCGAGAGAATATACCACAACTTCAAGGTGGAGAAATACGGTATGAAACATGTCCTTGTTGTTCCTCCAATCCCACGTTGTCTTTGAATTTATTTGGCCTGAACAAATATTGTACCAACACCCATGATTTGTCCCTAGTTTTGCCGAAATTTGATACAAAAATAAATGGACCAAATGAAGTGGTTATTGTAGAGGATGACATCACCATTGAAGTATGTTCAAAGTGAGTACTGTTGTGTTGGTGGCATAAAATCTGATTTCAGTGTTTGTTGAATGCTTTTCAACCAGACTACATAGTTTCATACTTTCACATTGATAGGTACACATTTGGACAGCCTGTGCCTGGCAGTGCGAAACTTAAGGTGTGTCGCCCGCTCTACTCCCATATTTATAACAACGACGATGAAGACGGGGTCCCTCTTGTAGCTCCCCCTTGCTACGAGGATACTAAACAGGTAAATTTAGCAACTGCAAGCCACCTTTTTTCTTTTTTCCCAAACCAAATTCATTTTTAATGCAATTATGTTGGACTGTTCTATCATAACTGTTCACATTCATATAATGCTATGAATGTAGTTTAAAATTAATGTTATTCCTGTTTTATTTGGGCCTTTTTTATCTTTCCATGCAACAATGGATAATTATGATGATCAAAAGTTACAATTAATGTGGAGAGGATAAAACATAAAAATCTACATTGTCTTAAGAGTAGTTTGAAATTAAATTCTGAATTTGCAACATTGTTCCAATTTGAACATTTTTCTTAAATGTGCGTTGTATAATCCATTTATAGTATTTCAAATGATTAGCTTGCAAGCGGAGCACAGATTAGATCTGCATGAACTATTCTGCTTTTACGCATGTGAATTTTGTATTTATTTTTTTTCCCCAAAAGACTTAACGGAGTTTATATTGTATGAAGAGGATCAGGTACTAATTTAAGTTAACTTTAATTTCTAATTTTTAACATAATTTTTTTTTTATTGGCTGAAACTATTATGAAAATGACTGAGTGGGGGGGTTACAAGATGGTTGAATGATTAAAATGTTAATATTTTTTTGTACTCTAGACAAATAAGACTGGCTGTGCCACCTTTATCATCAAGTTGTCCACGTTCACAAAAATTGATCAAAAGGCTGTACAAGATGCACTGGAAGTCAATGCTGAGATGGAAGAAGAGGGGACAGGCAAGTATTTAAACATTCAGAATGGCAATTTGTACAAAGTTTAGAAGTCAAATGTGATGGGATATTATTAGATTCATGGGAGAATAAAGATTTTTGTCACATTGGACAGGTATTACAAAGCTGCAATACAAAAGAATACAAATTTCATATGTAATTGGAAAGCTGTCATTTGAGGACACGCCCAAGATTTATGAGGATGCGCCAAAACTGGAAGGAAAAGTAAGAAAGTAAAAAAACATCATGAATTGAAACTTGACGTGATCTGAGTGCTTTGTGCTTCTCGCAGGTTAAAGCAGTTCACTTCAACAATACTCCCATTGATGGCATAGACCTGTACCTGCTGGAGGGTCTCCGCTGGTCACCAAAACTCCGACAGAACCTCACCACTGACCCTAATGGTTTTGCAAAATTCTCAATAAGCACTGCTGACCACAAAGGAGACATTCACCTCTATGTAAGTAACAAGAGGCAGTTAAATTGTGACCGGGTGCCAGATAAACATAAAAGCACATATCTAAATATGTAAAGTCTGCGTTAAATTGAGCACATTTAGGTTTCTGAATGGCTAGACATGAACTTTACTTTCTAAGAATCTTTTCACATTCTAATCTATCACCTTAACTGGAGATATAGGTCATTTAAAATTTTCTACAAAAACATGATGTATGAATTTAGAGATATTTTCTTTAGAAGTTAAATTGCACAAGTAAATCATCGCTAATGGTAAACTTCAGGTGCTCATACTGTACCATTTATTTTGTCTGTGTGGACTCTGGAGTACTAGCATTAATATTTGAAAATGTTTCCAGCTGTAAAACACACTTGAATGCCATTGATTATAAATGAACACAAACTTGGTGCCGTAAAATAAGAACATAACACTAGAGGTGGCAAAAGTAATTGACAAGCAATTTTCATAGTGGGCTACTAATTAAGTTTTTTTTTTTTTTTAAATAAACAAATTATTTCGTCCACTGTTTGCTTGTTGTCAAGTTCCAATTCGAACATATCACATTCATTATCCTAAAGTATGGTCAGTTTAATACAGACTGCTCTTGTTTTGGTTCTGAATGTTGAATTGGCATTCAGTGGTGGGGCAGATCTATTCTAGTGAATTTCAAGGCCGCTGGCCACCCCAAAAAAGGAGGGGGAAAAAAATCCTAAACAATTTGCCTTATCTCATTTAACGTGTTTTTGAAATAGTCATATAAATGGTGTAATGTGCTTGATTTTGGTTTTAGAGAGTTTAATAAGATTTTAAATAAAAATGAAGCTGGCATTTTTTTAATTTTCTGTGTGCTGCCCTTGGAGAAGTTTTTGGACACCCCTGCTTTAAGGCCACTAACTTTGGTTTCTCAAATTGCAGCCTCATGACAGTAAATAATTCTGATTTCTGTAGTCCTTCATTTAATCAATAGGTAATTTGCAAATCTTTCCATAAATTATGAGTATTACAAAAATGTCTTTGCAATTGTAGTATCAGAAAACAATTTCAATACATTTTATGCAAATAATTTATTCAATTAGTCCACGCTAAAAAAATTATAGTGACAACCCTAATCAATGCGCCTCACCAGTCAACTCTACTTTATTGAAAAAGCAATCGACTTACTCCTAAGCTCCCCTATGCCCACAGCAAGGCTAATGATGCCAAACAAGACAAAAGCATCCCTGATTTGCTCACTAAACGGATGGTGCAAATTTTGCACTACCTCAAGGTGAGGAAACGTTGAGAAAAGATCCTCTTTTACTATATTGAAAAGTAATGGCCACAATCAGGAATTCCAGATGTGGGAGGATGCATATGAATCGGAACACGGATAAATTGGGGGCCAGGGTTGCATTTTGGTCAGTTTGACCACATTGTTGCATACTTTACTGCTACTTCTCAGCAGAAATTAACCACACGTAAACGATGCTGTTGTGAAGCTATTCTCTCGACTAATGTTCTGTTTTGTCTAAATTAGGTTAGTACCACACCAAACCTGGATTATGGTTACAGAAGCACCTTCTATGAGAATGGAGAGCACACGGTTTCTCAATTTCAAAAACCTTCTCTTGATACAAAGACTGTCAGCTACCTGGTGGTAAAGGGAAAGGACTCGTCAATTCCTTGTGACAAAGATGAAGACGTCACCATCCAATATGCTGTAATTGGAGAGTCTCAGGGCTCTGCCGATCTTATCTATCTGGTAAGTGGAGTTGTATTTGAAAGAGATTGCAAACAAGGCTAAAATATACAGTACATGTTTTATGAGATGGTTGACATGTCTGTCGTATCTTTGAAAGTTATGGAATATTTTGTCATTATGCTCTTAAATAATCAAGGTCCTTGCCAGAGGAGCAATTGTGTCTCAAGGAGCCAAACAGATTGTTGTTGAGGATAAATCAGGTCTGCAAGTTATTTGTGTAATAGCACATTGCATAATCTATTTTTGTCCTAACCCAAATGCAAATGTATTGCCAAAAGTTGCTACTTTAAAATTGACCAATGAGTCTATTAATGTTCCTAACTAAATCACTGTTTTAGTGACCGAGGGCCAGGTGACTTTCCAGTTAAAAGTTTCTCCTGATATGGCACCAGATGTCCAGGTAGTTGCATATGCTGTGCTTCCCAGTGCAACAGTGATTGCCCACAGTGAACACTTCACCACTGAGAAATGCTTCAGTAACAAGGTAGGTGTTAATATCTATGAACCCAATTCCTGTGAATTTGGGACAGAATGCAAATCATTTTCAAGTTGCCTATATTTAATTGAATACACTACAAAGACAAAATATTTCATGTTCAAATTGAAACTATTGTTTTTATCAAATAACTATTAATTTAGAATTTAATTGCAACACCTTCCAAAAAAAGCTGAGACGGTCATGTTTGGCACCGTCCAATTATCACCTTTTCTTTTATCATTCAATAAACATTTGGGAACTGACAACACTAATTGTTGAAGCTTTGTAGGTAGAATAAGTTTCCATTCTTGCTTGATGTATAACTTCAGATTGTAAACAGTCCGGTGTCTCTGTTGTATTTTACACTTCATAATGTGCCACAGATTTTCAATGAGATGGGTCTGGACTGCAGGCCAGTCTAGTGCCACATTGTTGGGACACCTGCAGAATGAGGCTTGGCATCGTCTTGCTGAAATAAGCACGGGCATCTATGAAAAAGACGTTGCTGGATGGCAGCATTATGATTCTCCAAAACCAGTAATTGGAATGTGGACTCGTCAGAACACTTTTTCACTGTGCGTAAATCCACCTTGAGATGAGCTCTGGCCCAGGGAAGCCGGCAGCGTTTCTGGACATTGTTGGTAAATGGCTTTTGCTTTGCATAGTAGGGATTGTAGTTTGAATAAGGGCTGTAGCGGCAAACTGACATTCTGAAGTGTTCCTGAGCCTATGTAGTGATGCCCTTAACACATTGATGTCTATTTGATGCAGTACCACCTGAGGGATCAGAGGTCACGAGCATTCAGTTCATTTCTGGTCTTGCCACTTACATGCAGTAATGTCTCTGAACCTTTTCATATTATGGGCCATAGATGAGATTTCTTGCAATTGAACATTGTCCTTAAACTGCGTATTTTCTTGTTCACAAAGAGGTGAATTTCGCCCCATCTTTGCTTGTGAATGACTTGGCAATTCAGAGAAGCTCTTTTATTACCCAAGCATGGCGCCCACCGTTCCCCAATTGGCCTGTTCACCTGATGGATGGTCCAAACAGGTGTTTGAGCATTCCTCAACTTGTTTAGTCTCTTACCGCCTGTCCCAGCTTTTTTTTTTTTTTTTAACATGTTGCCATAAAATTCTACGTTTGATTATTTGCGAAAAACAAAGGTATGAGTTTGAACATCTTTGATGGGCTGAGCATGTTTTTCAAATTATTGTATATGTATTATGTTTTTATTTGACAAAATGTCCCAACTTAATTAAAATAGAGTTTGTGAATGAATTCGTTTTGGTGCTGAACAGGTATCTGTGGAGTTTTGTCCATCTTCAGCTGTCCCAGGTGAACAAACCACTTTGCAATTGACAACCCAGCCGAACTCTCTGTGTGGAGTGAGCATTGTTGACCAGAGTGTCCTCATCAAAGAACCAGGAAAGACCTTGGAGGCAGATACGGTAACTGCAGCTGTTTTAGATATAGTGGGAAAATCCTGTTTAAAAAAAGTAAAATCCAATTTGATCTCACTTTGTGGTACTCAAAGGTCCGACCTTTCTACACTTTTTGCTTCCCTATTCTTTGCAAAAGACATGACAGCATAGCAAGCCAGAATCCCTCGGCTGTCATTTGGCATTATCAAATCCAGAATAATACTTGTGTAAATTGTAATGGCAGGAGTCTAGTTAGGGGTGTGGCATTTAACAGAAACTCTTCTCCCACAGTGTTAGATTTTCCGTTGCGTAAAGTGTCATGACTAATCAGAATAGTCTGAATCCAGTGTGGCTTATGGTGGAATAAAAAGCACATACAGGGCTATATGCAGTCTTTGTTGGCTTTTGTGTATACAGCAGACAAAACAACTTGTTCTTAAATTCTAGTTTTACTTGTACAGAATCTGCATTTTGATTTGACTGGCCTATAAAATGTGTAATTAAAACTTAAACTTTTTTTTTTAAACCAGATATTTGGGTTGTTACCTACTACAAGAGCAACATATATTCCATACAAAGTTGAAGATCCTGTGGAATGTCTACATGTCAGACCGAAAAGATCTATTCTGCCATACCCTGGGCGTGACATCAATGATCCTCATACCGTTTTCCAGGTAATTTTATCACAATTCTGCACAAACACAATGGAATTTTAAATAAACAATGCCTTTGTTTTTCTAGAACAACGGGTTGAAGATGGCAACAAATTTGCAAATCAGAGTGCCATCTTGCCTGAATTATATGGATAGAGAATATCATCACAGCCCCTACGGTGAGTGATATGCTGACCTCCCCCCGCACCAAATCTATCTGTACTCTAATTATTCAATAATTTCTTTTTTCCAGGTATTGCTCTAAGATATGAGACTGTAGATGCAATGGCAGCACCTTCTGCTTTTGGTGGGGGTGGCGGGGGCGGTGGTGGTGGCGGCGGGGTCACCCCAGTTCAGACCATTCGCACTTTCTTCCCGGAGACTTGGATGTGGGACCTGGTGCAAGTTGGGTGAGCCTTGGTTATAAAATATAACAATCTAGCTTGTCACATGTTTTTATTTGTATATGATTGTTTGTATTGGAATCTAATGGATGCACGGAGTCAGCATTGTATCTACTGTATGCTGAGAGGAAGCGAAATATGTGTATGGCTGGTGATTCAGAGCTGCAACAGATTAAGTCCATTTCCATTTTGCAAATGCTCTCTGAAAGACTTGAGTACCTGAACAGAGGTTCCATGTGACAGATTAATAACATGGCACTTTTGCAGACACTGGACTGCGCAAAAGAAAATTACATTTTTTAAACTATTTATAAACTGCATTCAGGTACAGGACTGTTTGTCATATCCTCCGTTTCTGCAATGTGGCCTGAAAGTCAAAACATTTCCCACAGTATATATTAAAGTTAATTTATTTTGTTTCCAAGTGTTACTATTTAAAATATTATTGTTTAAACTTTGTGAACGCTTGTCCATCTGTGTTGGTAGTTATTTAATTCTCACAGCAATATTTTTGGTTTTTGTTAATCAGAGATTCTGGCATGAAGGATGTGTCCCTAACTGCCCCAGACACCATTACCACATGGGAGACGGAGACTTTCTGCCTGTCCCCTCAGGGCTTTGGCTTGGCGCCTCGTGAAAATTTAACTGTCTTCCAGCCATTCTTCCTTGAGCTCACCTTACCGTACTCTATCAAACGTGGGGAACACTTCGAGCTGAAGGCCACCACCTTCAACTTCCTCACCAAATGCATCATGGTAATGTTGTGCCGCTTTTCTTTCTTTTGACTAAATCTGGTTATACAGTGACTGAGTATACAATAGATGTTGCCATTTAATATTCAACTTTTCTGTGTCAATAGGTCAGTGTGACGCCAACTCCCTCGGTCGACTATACCCTCACCCCCCTTTCTGGTGACCAGTACAATACTTGCCTATGCGGCAATGAGCTCAAGACCTTCAGATGGAATTTGGCTTCTTCCACATTGGGTACAAATCATTACATAGAGGATTTTTGCCTCAACTTTAAAATCTTTACCTTTTTTAATAAGTTGAGATTGATGCAGCAATTCTCATGCATAGTGGTAATTGTTTCCATCTAGGGGTTGTGAACGTGACTGTGACTGCTGAAGCTGTGGCATCTCATGCTTCTTGTGACAATGAGATAGTGAGTGTGCCAGAAAGGGGTCGTATCGATGTGGTCACTCGACCTCTCATTGTGAAGGTCAGTATTATAGATTTTGTATTTTCTTCCAAACTTCAGATTGTTGAAAAGGTATAACTTTGTGGTTTGCTTCTAAGGCTGAGGGAACAGAGGTTACAAAGACTCACAACTTGCTGCTCTGCCCTAAAGGTCAGTTCAGTTGTATTGTCAACAATGGTTTAAAATTATCTGTTATAAAAGGCATTCCTGATCTGAACCATGCAAGTATTTTCTTGGAAACCTTTTTTATTCATGTATATACTCCAAACCTATTGGAACAGTGAGATCAGTTCCTTAAAGCATAACTTACCCCTAAACCAGGCTCTTGCTCCACCCCTCACTAATTTGGGTGTGGTCTGGCTGTGATTGACAGCAGCAGTGAAAACTACAATCTAAATTTCTATACTACAAGCTATGCTAAATAAATTAAGCAAATAAATAACCTGAAAATCGGTATGAAGATTTTTGCAAAACGCTACTACAGTCTTGCTAAGGAGGCGTGTATGAGACTGAGCTGGTGGGTGGCAGAGCAACTACTTCAACCTCACAGAAGTGATGCAAGCCTGTGCTAGTCTAGAGGGAGGAAAAACAGCCAAATTGCAAAAAAAAAAAAATTGTTTAACCTGAAGATAGCGCCACACAGGCGTTTTTCACCCAGCAAATTGATGCTTTCAACAAGCATGCACTGAAATGTCAAAATAATGACCAGGACATGTATTCTGCATTAGTAAACACTCAATTATACATTTATCAGAGAAAAAATAAGTAGATTTGACGTGAGTACCCCTTTTAATTTTTCTTGGAGAGTGAAATTACTCAAAAGCAGAATTAGATGAGATCGTTTCAACTTTTACAACCGACCCAAACAGGTGATCAAAAATTTAGCCAGTGTTAACTTGAAAGTGTTTTTGGGGGGTGGTTACATTTCAGTATTTATCTTCATTGCTGATATATGATGTACTAAAGTAATTAAAGCTAACATTTTACTACTAGCATCGAGTGTCACTCAACTGAATTTTCTGTCTGCACAACAGGAGGCAGTCTGAAGGAGGAAGTGGTATTAGAGCTCCCTGCGAATGCAATTGATGGATCATCTCGTGGTCTAATATCTGTCCTGGGTAAATTTTATTTATTTAATAAACTAATTTAGAATAGTTTAGTCATGATTAATATTGTTATATCTGAGTGTACAGCACTTTGCAACATGCGTGCTGTGTATGATGCAAGAACAGCCTTGTTTAGAAAGTCAATGTTGGCATATAGCTTACCTGTATGCTGGGTTCAGTGGCAGAACATTTATTGATTTGAAAAAATTACATTTTGGACTAATTCCATTGGAAATTATTATCAATTATACTTTTTGTGAATAGTGCCATATTTGTGTCCATGTGACCCCAATTGTCTTGAATGTTAAGGTATTTAACATTAATGATCCTAAATACAGTAGACTACCAAATGTGTGCAAGTGACTGAGTCAATGTTTTTATGCAGGTGACATTTTAGGCCGGGCTTTGAAGAACATTGATGGCCTGTTGAGGATGCCGTATGGCTGTGGAGAACAGAACATGGCACTGTTTGCACCAAATATTTACATATTGCAGTACCTGAAAGACACACAGCAGCTGACTCCAGATGTTGAGGAAAAGGCTCTCAATTTCCTGACTAATGGTGAGTCACTGGTATGAAACCAACATTATGATTTATTTATTTTTGTTTCAGTGGGCCTGATTCTTGACCTTTTTGTTGATCATAACGTTGCTTCTCCTGCCATGTCTTAAACGCAATGCAACAATACTTCATTTGTGGAAAAACTGCTACAGCACATGTGAGGGCACACCTATAGTAGATCATGTGACAAAGAAGACATTGCGGAGGTCAAGCTACATTTTGACAGACCTCACTATGGCAACTGAAGGCATGACATGAAAACATTTTGCAAATACTCTACGTATATTTGCTTTGAATTTATGAAAATTCCTGCCAATTGGAGCAAGATATTAATTTGTACTGTCAAACATGAATGCATTTAATATCACTTGGGATGATTAATGTACAGTGTCCTGAAGGCCATCAAGCATGTTCTATTATTGCACAGGCTACCAGAGACAACTAAACTACAAACATTCCAGTGGAGGATATAGCACTTTTGGGACTGGTGTGGAGAACACTTGGTGAGAAAAGAACTTGAACAATGCTCTATTGTATATTAGAATTGCATCGTTACATGATACACTATCATGTGTAATTTCACACGAATTGGAATTTGATTTTTCTTCAAGACTTTACAATATAGTTTTTTTTTTGTTTTGTTTTTAATGGAAATTTAAACTCTGCGTGTTAAGTGATTATTTTGTTGTCTTCCCTTGCCCTCAGGTTGACTGCTTTTGTGATGAGATCTTTTGCGAAAGCAAAGTCTTTCATTTACATTGACCCTGCCAATATTGAAGCTTCAGAGTCTTGGTTGAAAAGCAAGCAAAAAGAAAATGGTTGTTTCCAAATTTCTGGAAGACTTTTTAATAACAGAATGAAGGTATAAAGCTATTTATTTTTAAATGTCAGCATTGGATCTCTGGATAAGTGATATTGCTTCTCTATAGGGTGGCGTTTCAGATGAAGTGACTCTCACCGCTTATATCACTGCTGCCTTTTTGGAGATGGGTAAATTGGCAAATGTGAGTAAATGACGCATTCACCAATTAATTTCTTCCATACAGTAAAATAAGATCAGATTTTGGGAAGAGTGGTTTGTTGCATTGTGCCTGCGCGCCCCTCCCTGTATGTAGTAGTAGTATTGTATTTCAAACTATACCAAATATTCTGATGTGACTTTGGCCATCTGTGGACTTGAAATGCTAATCCTAAAAACAATACATCCCATTTCTAGTTTTGTCATCTGTCACAAAAAGAAAGGAATGTAAAGTTATTTTTTTTTTAATTTATTGAAACTAAATTTAAAGCCTAATGTAACTCCACAGGATCTAAGCATTGTTTATCATTAACATCCCCGCCACCTCCCAAAAAAATCGTACAGGATTCCACCGTGTCCCAGAGCCTGTCTTGCTTGAAAGATTCCATCAGTGACCTTGGCAACACTTACACAACAGCTCTGATGGCTTACGTCTTTACCTTAGCTGAAGATAAGGAGCACCGTTCTCTGCTTCTGCAGCACTTGGACAACATTAAAATACAAGAAGGTGGGTCATCTTAAACTACAGTACTATGAACAAAGTTACAATGAATCTTTTCACTCAATTTGTTGGATAAAATCCTCAATCCTTTCTGGGTTGATATGAGTTTTTCCCACATGGAACATGTAAACCATTCCCATGTGAGACTGTTGCAATCAACACCTCTAAAATGTTATATGCTACATTTGTTTATCACAAATTATTATGCACTCATTCCAGCTTTTGAGTGGCAGTGGCGGACATGTTTAACTGACTTGCCTTAACTCTTTTCTCACTGACAAACTAAATCTTGAACAGAATTTCTCAAATTAACAATACTGTACGTTTGTTGTATGTTTATTTTGGGTGGCTTGTCTTTTTCCCAGATGGTTTGATTCATTGGTCCCAGATAATAAAAGACCAGCTGTCTCTGTCTGTGGAGATCAGCTCCTATGTGCTCCTGGCCAAACTTGGCAGCTCTCCCACTGTTGCAGAACTGGGTTACGCCGCCGGCATCGTCAGATGGCTGACGAGAAGCCAGAACTATTATGGAGGCTACACTTCTACTCCGGTATGTGCACACACAACCTTGAGGAAATATTGAATTGGCTAGAACGGACGTGTCATAGTAGGCGTTTTGGCAATATACTGTAGAATATTGCAGCTTTGGATATACTGTAAGTTTGTTACATCATGGAAGATATGCAAATGAAACACCGAATATTTTTAATGAACAATGGGTCAATTTTGTAGCATTGTTATAGCACCAACCGATGCTAGTTTTTTCTTTTTCAAATCAGTGCAATTATATTGTATAGTTAACTGAATGACAGAAAGTGACAATTACTACTTTTTTTCTTCTTTTTTTTTTTCTTAAACTGATGTGCTGCAGGACACAGTGGCAGCCCTTCAGGCGCTCTCTCGTTACTCTGCACTGGTATTCAGTCCAGGAGATTCCAGCACAGTGACTGCATCATCTCCCAGTGGCCAGATGACATTTGAAGTCAACCAGAATAACAAACTGCTCTACCAGGAAGAGGTGCTGAAGGATTTCACAGGAAAGTACAGCGTGGAGGTGAAAGGGTCTGCATGCGCTTCAGTGCAGGTCAGTGAACACTTGACTTCTTCATGATACTATTGGCTTTACTATCACAGCAAGACAGCTATTTGTTGTACTTAAAATACTAAGCTTTCAGTTCTGACAATTAGGAACATTTAGTAGTTGGCTTTACCTATCACGTTAACCACTGTATGCCTAAAACAAAGAACGCTGATGTGACTTTGCTGGATTCTTGAGGGTGGCCAGTAAGTAAAGGGTTTTTAACTATTTTGTATATTTGACTCCTAGATTACTCTTTTCTACAACATTCCTACACCTACGGAGGTCACTACTCTCAGTGTCACAGTGCAAACTGAGGCTAACTGCACCAGCCCATCTGGCAGACCTAAACTCAACCTGAGGCTGAAATCCCTGTAAGAAATTGACTTGTCTAACAACCGCAGGACTGTCGTGTCTATATAGAAGTGGCATAACTTGCTGTACAATATGACCAAGACAGCAGTATATTAAATGAAGATCAAGAGTAATGCATTAACCATACAAATATCCCCAAAAGAATGTAATTTGAATTTTTTTTTAATCTCAAATTTAAAGCGGTTTTGGAGCAAAAATGCTGATGTTGTAAACACCCGAGTAACTGTTTATTGTATGCATGCCCCCCCCCCCAAACCCAGATGGGGATGTGGACTAACATGTTGTCGATTGCTCAAATATTGGCTTGTGAGGCTCGATTTGTGATTAAAGTTGTGTATATAAAGAAGACTTAACTCTAATTGAACAGGACTAAGTTCCACCTGAAGATTCTTCCTGCATAACACTGTCCTTTTGAAACAGTTTTTGTTTTTTACCACAGATTCAGTGGGAAGGAAAGCACTACAAACATGGTGATCCTGGAAATCAATTTGCTGTCTGGATTTCAAGTACACCCACAGTCTTTGCAGAGAGTGAGTAATTACTAAAGCGGTACTGTTTAGCAATAGAAGTTTTGTTTTTTTCATTTGTTGACATCTCACCACCTCACAGCTCCAAGGCGCTCTGCTGGTTGATCGTGTTGATCAGAAGGAAGATCGTGTGCTTGTGTATTTGGAGCATGTGAGTAATGAGTGCTGAGCTTCCAAATGCAATATTAATTTCATTTTAATTTGGCGATTTCATGTTGCTTTTCTCTCTAACAGCTACCGAAGGATATACCGATATACCACAACTTGGAGCTGATACAGGAAATCCCAGTGCATGACCTGAAACCAGCCGTGATCAAGATCTACGACTTATTACCAGCCAAGTAAATAATTTACACTCTACTTGGTCCTGTCAGGCAAACTTTTGACCGTGTGCACCACCTGCTTGACACTGACACTTACAGCTGAACTTTTACGTTGATGCTGTTTTTCATCCACTTTTTTTTTCCCCCCATTCTTAGGTGACCAGGCAGAGACAAATTACAACTTTGATTGTAAGACGGGTAACAATTGAAACTTAATTACCAAATATACTTGCATATTTAAGCTTGTTGGTGTATTAAAAAAACACACTGATCATTTTCTTAAATGTGTACAATGCATAAAACCAATTTAGTAAAACAAAATTAATGTGCAAATCGTGGTGACAGTTCATTTCTTTCTCTTTTTACAGGTTGAAGCATTCAACTATTAAACAAGCCTTTATTTTGATACAGATTTTCTAACTATGTCTGCTTTGTTGGAAATAAGACTTATGAAAACTACAGTGTCTAAACTTAACTTCAGCTTTGAAATAAAGGTATCAAATGTAAAACTGGTTGGTTTGTGTGTGTGTGTGTGTGTGTGTGGTGGGGGGGGGGTAATTTTACATGTACATTAGTGCTAAATTGACATCTGTGAAAAATGTCAACAATTAAACACCCTTCTAGATGTAGGGTTAGACCAGAGGTGGACAGTCCCAGAGTCACTCTCCGACACACCTGATATCATCAGGCTTCAAAGCTGGCTGATTAGCTTAGCATTTGATTCAGGTGTGGGAGGAGAAAATCGGCTGGATAAAAGGCAGTGGAAAACTAAATGAACTTTGCTCTATTTCGAGTTTAAGTCTGTGTACAAAGTGCCATAAGATCAAATGGTGTTGATGAGGATGCAAGTTACTGTTAGAGTAGACAATATTTGTATTCTACTCTTTGCGTGTTCAATTAACTGAATGGTGAGATTCTGGTGAAGAAGTCCCTTTGCAAAGGTATCAAAAGCTTTTGATGACAACAATTGAACTCTCTCAAACAGTGGTCTGTTCAGATTGTGTCCTCTCTACTCCGGCACATTATTTATTGAAAAGTGGGTGAATACGAAAAGTCTCCTCCCTTCAGCCCACAGTACATTTGTTTACAACTCAGTAAATACAAGAAAATCCCTCTCTACTCCCTCAGCGAGTTCCCATAGGTATAAATCAGATTAGAGAAAAACAATCATACATCATCCTGTCTCTTCCGACAGGTACCAGACTACACTCCCTTCAAAATAGCAAATGGAAGAAACCCGTTGCCCATTCTCCTCTCATGAAAGTGAGACAGATAAGAA
The DNA here is from genome assembly GCF_054856555.1 of Leptonotus elevatus. NCBI lineage: Eukaryota > Metazoa > Chordata > Actinopteri > Syngnathiformes > Syngnathidae > Leptonotus > Leptonotus elevatus. The sequence continues at coordinate 4,691,778 of NC_141245.1, forward strand.
TACAATTCTATTCATTGAGCCATACTGAGTTAACATAATTATACCTACATCTACACAGCTATAACTAAATTCAAAATGGTTAAAATATAAAGTAAAAATGTTAAAGTTAACATTCCTTCAATTGGGCTCTTAAAAGAGCCCAAAATAAACATTTTTACAAAAAGATGCCAGCAGGATCCTCGTCCCTCTCATTGGATGCGATAGAAGACACGTATGGTTTAGCAGAAGCCGCCATCATATGAGAGGACTTATTTTGTACATCATGTTTTTCAATAGCAGTGGTAATAAGTCTTTGGCAAAGAGAACGAATACATGGTATTAAACAACATCCACAAATCGTTAACACAGTGAAAACAGCCGCAGATATCAAAATTGAGGAAATCAAAGCTTTATAGCGGCCAAACACATTCATCCAATTATCCCATACAGAAGTATCTACACCGGATTGCTCTTTCATTTTCTTATTGAGTGTTCGCAGCCCTTCAATTGCAATTGTCAGACTTCCATCTGGAGCAGTATTGTTAGGAATAAAAGTGCAACTTTGATCTCCAAACATTGAGCAAACTCCGCCCTTTTCTGCCAGTAACATATCTAGTGCAATTTGATTTTGGAATGTCATCAAAGATGTGGCGGCTAACTGGCCGCGTACAGCCTCAAAGCCAGACTGAGTCCAATTTCCTAGCCTTTGTACATTATAATGTATATAATTAATTCTATCTACATTTTTGTTTATGGTGCACCACCAGCAAATTACAGATTTGAATCCTGAGAGTACTTGATCAGTTAATTTGTATTCATCTGGCACACCTCTTGGTACTCCAATTGCATCAATGTAGGTGGGAACATTCTGCTCTTGCCAAGAATGTCGTTTGGTCCTTCTGAAAAGGAGGTTTTGGTTCCCAATTATCAATCATTTGTAACAGGTTATCAATAGAGATGGGGTAGATTTGTACTGGCATGAGAAGGGTTATGAGGGCACAATATCCTTTTGTATTTAAAGGCAACTTATCAAATATTCTGTTATCACCGCACCACCAGTATATGTCCGCCCTGGATCGTGGTTGGAACTTCTGTCCCACATCTACTATTGACACGCACTGAGTGATGTAATTTAGTTCCCCCAACTGTTCTCCAGTACCTGTCATTTTAATACATGAAAAATTACCATTTGCAACTGTGTTTGAAAATACTGGTTTAGTTTTCTGCCAATCGACGAGGGGATAAACCTTATCCCATTGCGAGCATTTTACATTGGGGACAGTCTTATTCATTAGTTCCATTACACAGTGATCATCTATTTTAGCCGGAATGATTCTCAATAAAGGACGCGGACCTACACATACCACACAGTTATTTTTATCAGAGGCTCGAGCCGCTTCGTTCGCCAATAATAGCCAATTGTTACTGCCCCCGGAAAATCCTGTTGTAACCCGGAACCTTTCAACTATTCCATCAGTCGGTACGCTGACCACCTTCACTCCGCTCTCCATTGTGTAGTTAGTCATTTTTGGCTGTTCTAAATTACTCATTGTTTTATTTACGCATACTAAAATGGGGAAATATGGGTCATGTCCGGAGAACCAGGCCCACAACAGAAATCCAAAACAGGAGGCGTTATCAATTGTTGTGTTAGGCGACCGTAATTTTCCTTCTGGAAAAATAAAGGTCATATAGAGTCGACCCCCCATATTACGCAATGTTATTCTTTTGCTAAAGAAGATTGCCTCCTCACTAGTTCCCGGACGCCAGTATCGTCCATCCTGTGTTGTTATTAGAGCATTCCAATCTCGTTGTACATGTCCTGTCAAATACCACCAGTAATTTATCCAATCCCCCCCCTTAGTCTGTCTCCCCCTACCAAATCCCTTTAAGGATTTAATAGGAATTTTAACAGAAGTGTTTGTATTTGGAGCAACTGTCACAGCAATTGATTTATTATAAATCCAGAATGTGACCCAGGGATTATATGGAGACTTAATACGATACGTTGTAATTGCGTTCAAAGTTGTGTCAAAAGGCTGACAAAAATACCAAGTCAATATGAGAAGAAATGTCGCGATGCAGCAGACGGATATATGTTTCTGCTTTGAAGCCATCTCGTGATGAAGTTCTTTGTTGAATGAAAAAAGTGTCGCAATAGTTCGTCTCTTCTTTTAAGGTCTCGGGTAGACTGCCGAGACCTTCGATATGTCACCGGGATTATTCTGCCCGAAAATGTGACTCTTCGTAAAATGATTGCCCAGAAAAAGGCACTTGACTTGATCCGTTGAATGATGTCAGAACGATGTCCAAACGGCCGCTCCAGAACCGAACACTGGGTCAGCTGACGTGGCTCCCAGGTCGGAGGTGATAAGATTGATGATCATCAGTTGATGAGATAGCCGGCAGCCTTGTAGACCAGTTGTGGAATTTCGTCTCTCCTTTCCGTTATCAACCTGAGAGCGGAATATGTTTTTAGTCTTCTCATAAACCCACATACATTTTATTTGGAGGAAAAACCCTGATAGTTTTGTTAGTTGGGATTAGTAAATGTTATTTGGTTAAGATCCGTAGGTCCTGTGCTGTTGGAACAGGAAAATATCTATTTTTGTGACATTAAAATAGAGCCCAGCCTTTGATTGAGTTGAATGACATTCGCTCATTCATTAATATAAGACAGAGCTTGTAAATATTTATTTTTCAAATAGGTTTTGTTCAATAATAGGTAATTATTTTTTTATATATTTTTTACCACGACTAAATTTGTTCTAAATTTGCATAACTGTGCCTTTCTACTAGCATATCATATATTCTCTTTCCAGAATCCCATGACCGGCCGAATCGTGATGATCCTGGAAAAAGCTCACATATATTCATATTATCTATACTCTTTTGCAAACACTGGGCTCTAAACATTACATTTTTCTAAAATAAAAGATATAATATAATATAATTACCTTCATCCGGCGAATATGCATTATTGTCCTTGCTTGTTTCAGACTTACTTTGCTCTCGATTTCCTCTGGTAGATTTCTTCATATTCAAACTGTGGATTATCACTTCAAAACCTTTTCATATTCAAACTGTGGATTATCACTTCAAAACCTTTTCATTTTTTAATCTACTAATTCGTCTACATTGGTTAATTTCTTAAACATAAACTCCCTCATTTTGACAAAGATCCACTGACTTTTTCAAACAGGTCAAGATAAAGGGAGGATAAAATAGAGACCTCATAACTCAAAAGACGTCGTAAATAACACAACCCTCTAAATCAGGCTATGAGGTAAACGAAAAAGCTACAAAACACAATAAAAATGAGCACAAGCAGATACAATTTAAGACACTAATATATGATAACTTTGGGGCCATAAAAAATAGAGGTAACCATATTAATCTAATTCTCCTAGAGTTAAGCAAACTAAAAATTATTTAAACTGCTAATCAACCTCAACTCTTTCACATATTAGCGGGGCTCATAAAAAACACAGCACACAAAATATTTCTGGGATTCATAAATCAGTGATGTGAAAAAAAAAAAAATCTAAAATTAACCATCAAACTCGCTATTATTTATTAAATAGCATCAACTCAGTACGATAAGATGCATGGTTCAATACTATGTATATAAAACCTATACTTAGATAATATATACCACTGTGAAAACTTCTTAGTTAGCCTTTTGCTTATTACTACTCATTTTATTCTATTATTTTTCTATACTGTAGTTGCAGCTGGACTAAGTCCAAAAAAGTTCCTCACGGGGAAAATAAAAGTATATCGTATCATATCATATTAATAAAATTCCCTATTGTACCAATTCAGAAACTGATTCTCCCAAAAATATAGGCAAAAATTTAGTAGGCTATAGAATGAAATAAATTTTCTCAATCCCTCATTTCAAATTTACATATGTCGTTTTTAATTTCCTGAAATATCTTGCTATAGATCACAGTTCCCCATTCAACACATTAAAAATGCCTTGCATATACCGTGCAGCATTTCACTGATTGAAGGGTCGCATCCCAGTCAGACCACCAGCTTTCAAAAGTCAATGTTCAGGGCGGGGCTGTGTCAGACAAAGTTCGATGAGAGGAGACATCTCTGTAATGAGGCTTGTACACAGTCACTGGGCATTGTGGAAGTTGAACACCATGTTTTTTTAAGCACAGGAGGAGAAGACTGTTGCTCTGCGGCATTTGACCTTTGATCTCTGCCACATCCATTCAGACGCTGTCTGCAATGTGGACCCGATGACACATTTTCGGTCCTTCCAGGCGCTCACCTCGACCAACGAATGCACCCGGCTGATCCAATGCACTACAATGCCAGACTGAGGAAATGGGATCACAGCAAGATAGTTCACTTCAAAAATGTTTCGCAAAAAAAAAAAAAATGCCTTATTTTATTTATTTATTTTTTAAATACCCCTTCAAAATAGCTACTAGCAATACTTGCAAATACAACGTATCAGCAGCTGGGGCGCATCCCGTTCGCAGTTTGTAATCAGTGAAGGCCATCAAACCCTCATCTGCCTTGGAGCTCAAACATCAGTTTCTGAAATGACACACTCAGAGAAAAAACAAATATTAAAAATCATTATCATTATGTCAATTTCAAAAACATTTATAACTTCTTATTCAACTATCTTACTTCTAGCCACAGCTGTACAGATGTAGGCATAATTATGTCAACTCAACACAGCTCAAACAAAATACCATTATTTTATCATTATTCTTTATTCATTTGTCCCGAAAAGGGAAAGTTAACAAATTAACCATCTTCATCAATCATTAAAGTGTAAAGACTATTGGCTCAGTCACTAAAAAAAAATAAAAAGATAAAACACTAATTTAATATTCTTCTACAAAAACTCACCAATATCTTTCAAATACTATTACTTATTTTTTATTGTTTATCATTCCTCTCTTACCATTTTGACAAAGAAAAAGTCCCATTACGAGGACACATTATGCTCTAACCCACAGCCCCCTCCTTTTCTTCTAACCTAGAAACGGGGGGGGGGGGGGTCTTAACATTATACATCGCAAAACCTATTTTATCACATTCCCATTAATAAAACAAACGCCACTATCACAACAGTCTCATCTCACACAAAAACAACACCAAACTTAGTTAAAGATATTGAAAAAAACAAAAAACAAAACCACATTTCTCACTCACAATCACAATAATAGCCCCCACCTTTTAGAAGCTAGGTCACACACTCAAATACATACGCACACACTCTTTAATCATTAGAAAATAATAAACGGTTTTATTCTACCAATTCGTTGTCTACAAATCTTATGGCATTTAAACCGCAGTTTTGTACGGTGATTTCAGTAAACGGGTTAACTTCGAACAAACCACCCGTAAACTGCTCCACAAATGCTGGAGTCATTTTAGCATCAAATTCAGCCACTACATCATTACCAACAAAGAAAATACAAAAGTCTGACGTACCATTTTGTCCAGCGAAAGCTTTTTATACAATCGATCCATAGTTGTTGTTTTTTTCGTTTTTCATCGACGTTTTTTTTTTTTTCCGCATGGCTGCGACTCACAAGTCCCGACTATGAACCGGAAGCGCATTCAGGACAAACCATTCTGTATCCGGGTCGAAATCGCCCTCCATTTTGTTTGTAGGCTATTTTTTACTTTCGGTTTCTATTCTACGCAAGTAGTATTAATATTTATCAATACAGTGACGTCTCACTTTTAGTATAATAGTTCAATAGGTTAACACATATGGCCACACAACAGACACACATAAGAATCACGTGACCTCTCATTTATACACAGCGGTTATCCAATCCCGCTGAGCTAAACTGTTCTCCATATATTGCAAAATTTTTGCAAGGCGCTCATTTTCAAAATAACTTGTCACGCGCTATCGAATTAAACCATAGAACAAAAGGAATTCATACGGTAATCCTGACCCCAAAACTACAATCGTAGGAGCGCCAAAAAATAAAATAAAATTCACGCCAAAAAATAAAATAAAATTCACGTAATCTCTCGATTGCAAATACAGTAACACAAATCCAATTGTTACTGTAATCAACCTGGACCCCTCAATACTGTTCAATTTCAAACAGGCGCTTTTTCAAAAAACATATTACGTGTAAATGGACGTTCTCACCAAGAGTCATGAGCAAATATGATACTAGTCCCCAATCGGCCAAACTGCCAAAAAAGGCAGAGCGCATACCATAATCTTCGCGATCCTTAGTAAAAAGAAAGACTTCTTACGTCATCCGGCAAACCCTTTTATTCAATATATATTATGGTCTAAGGATTCTTCGTAGCGTGACGAAACAAAACAAAACAATAACAAAAAACCGCTATTTCATCCTGTACAAAAAAAAGCTTTA
>NC_141245.1:4705714-4720714 GCF_054856555.1 Leptonotus elevatus
ATTGATAGGTACACATTTGGACAGCCTGTGCCTGGCAGTGCGAAACTTAAGGTGTGTCGCCCGCTCTACTCCCATATTTATAACAACGACGATGAAGACGGGGTCCCTCTTGTAGCTCCCCCTTGCTACGAGGATACTAAACAGGTAAATTTAGCAACTGCAAGCCACCTTTTTTCTTTTTTTCTTTTTTCCCAAACCAAATTCATTTTTAATGCAATTATGTTGGACTGTTCACATTCATATAATGCTATGAATGTAGTTTAAAATTAATGTTATTCCTGTTTTATTTGGGCCTTTTTTATCTTTCCATGCAACAATGGATAATTATGATAATCAAAAGTTACTATTAATGTGGAGAGGATAAAACATAATCTACATTGTCTTAAGAGTAGTTTGAAATTAAATTCTGAATTTGCAACATTGTTCCAATTTGAACATTTTTCTTAAATGTGCGTTTGTATAATCCATTTATAGTATTTCAAATGATTAGCTTGCAAGCGGAGCACAGAGCCCCCTTCATTGCAGATTAGATCTGCATGAACTATTCTGCTTTTACACATATGAATTTTGTATTTATTTTTTTCCCCCAAAAGACTTAACGGAGTTTATATTGTATGAAGAGGATCAGGTACTAATTTAAGTTAACTTTAATTTCTAATTTTTAACATAATTTTTTTTTTTATTGGCTGAAACTATTATGAAAATGACTGAGTGGGGGGGTTACAAGATGGTTGAATGATTAAAATGTTAATATTTTTTTGTACTCTAGACAAATAAGACGGGCTGTGCCACCTTTATCATCAAGTTGTCCACGTTCACAAAAATTGATCAAAAGGCTGTACAAGATGCACTGGAAGTCAATGCTGAGATGGAAGAAGAGGGGACAGGCAAGTATTTAAACATTCAGAATGGCAATTTGTACAAAGTTTAGAAGTCAAATGTGATGGGATATTATTAGATTCATGGGAGAATAAAGATTTTTGTCACATTGGACAGGTATTACAAAGCTGCAATACAAAAGAATACAAATTTCATATGTAATTGGAAAGCTGTCATTTGAGGACACGCCCAAGATTTATGAGGATGCGCCAAAACTGGAAGGAAAAGTAAGAAAGTAAAAAAACATCATGAATTGAAACTTGAAGTGAGCTGAGTGCTTTGTGCTTCTCGCAGGTTAAAGCAGTTCACTTCAACAATACTCCCATTGATGGCATAGACCTGTACCTGCTGGAGGGTCTCCGCTGGTCACCAAAACTCCGACAGAACCTCACCACTGACCCTAATGGTTTTGCAAAATTCTCAATAAGCACTGCTGACCACAAAGGAGACATTCACCTCTATGTAAGTAACAAGAGGCAGTTAAATTGTGACCGGGTGCCAGATAAACATAAAAGCACATATCTAAATATGTAAAGTCTGCGTTAAATTGAGCACATTTAGGATTCTGAATGGCTAGACATGAACTTTACTTTCTAAGAATCTTTTCACATTCTAATCTATCACCTTAACTGGAGATTTAGGTCATTTAAAATTTTCTACAAAAACATGATGTATGAATTTAGAGATATTTTCTTTAGAAGTTAAATTGCACAAGTAAATCATCGCTAATGGTAAACTTCAGGTGCTCATACTGTACCGTTTATTTATTTTGTCTGTGTGGACTCTGGAGTACTAGCATTAATATTTGAAAATGTTTCCAGCTGTAAAACACACTTGAATGCCATTGATTATAAATGACCACAAACTTGGTGCCGTAAAATAAGAACATAACACTCGAGGTGGCAAAAGTAATTGACAAGCAATTTTCATAGTGGGCTACTAATTAAGTTTTTTTTTTTTTTTTTTTTTTTTTTTTTTTTTTTTTTTTAAATAAACAAATTATTTCGTCCACTGTTTACTTGTTGTCAAGTTCCAATTCGAACATATCACATTCATTATCCTAAAGTATGGTCAGTTTAATACAGACTGCTCTTGTTTTGGTTCTGAATGTGGAATTGGCATTCAGTGGTGGGGCAGATCTATTCTAGTAAATTTCAAGGCCGCTGGCCACCCCAAAAAAGGAGGGGGAAAAAAATCCTAAACAATTTGCCTTATCTCATTTAACGTGTTTTTGAAATAGTCATATAAATGGTGTAATGTGCTTGATTTTGGTTTTAGAGAGTTTAATAAGATTTAAAATAAAAATGAAGCTGGCATTTTTTTAGTTTTCTGTGTGCTGCCCTTGGAGAAGTTTTTGGACACCCCTGCTTTAAGGCCACTAACTTTGATTTCTCAAATTGCAGCCTCATGACAGTAAATAATTCTGATTTCTGTAGTCCTTCATTTAATCAATAGGTAATTTGCAAATCTTTCCATAAATTATGAGTATTACAAAAATGTCTTTGCAATTGTAGTATCAGAAAACAATTTCAATACATTTTATGCAAAAAATTTATTCAATTAGTCCACGCTAAAAAAATTATAGTGACAACCCTAATCAATGCGCCTCACCAGTCAACTCTACTTTATTGAAAAAGCAATCGACTTACTCCTAAGCTCCCCTATGCCCACAGCAAGGCTAATGATGCCAAACAAGACAAAAGCATCCCTGATTTGCTCACTAAACGGATGTTGCAAATTTTGCACTACCTCAAGGTGAGGAAACGTTGAGAAAAGATCCTCTTTTACTATATTGAAAAGTAATGGCCACAATCAGGAATTCCAGATGTGGGAGGATGCATATGAATCGGAACACGGATAAGTTGGGGGCCAGGGTTGCATTTTGGTCAGTTTGACCACATTGTTGCATACTTTACTGCTACTTCTCAGCAGAAATTAACCACACGTAAACGATGCTGTTGTGAAGCTATTCTCTCGACTAATGTTCTGTTTTGTCTAAATTAGGTTAGTACCACACCAAACCTGGATTATGGTTACAGAAGCCCCTTCTATGAGAATGGAGAGCACACGGTTTCTCAATTTCAAAAACCTTCTCTTGATACAAAGACTGTCAGCTACCTGGTGGTAAAGGGAAAGGACTCGTCAATTCCTTGTGACAAAGATGAAGACGTCACCATCCAATATGCTGTAATTGGAGAGTCTCAGGGCTCTGCCGATCTTATCTATCTGGTAAGTGGAGTTGTATTTGAAAGAGATTGCAAACAAGGCTAAAATCTACAGTACATGTTTTATGAGATGGTTGACATGTCTGTCGTATCTTTGAAAGTTATGGAATATTTTGTCATTATGCTCTTAAATAATCAAGGTCCTTGCCAGAGGAGCAATTGTGTCTCAAGGAGCCAAACAGATTGTTGTTGAGGATAAATCAGGTCTGCAAGTTATTTGTGTAATAGCACATTGCATAATCTATTTTTGTCCTAACCCAAATGCAAATGTATTGCCAAAAGTTGCTACTTTAAAATTGACCAATGAGTCTATTAATGTTCCTAACTAAATCACTGTTTTAGTGACCGAGGGCCAGGTGACTTTCCAGTTAAAAGTTTCTCCTGATATGGCACCAGATGTCCAGGTAGTTGCATATGCTGTGCTTCCCAGTGCAACAGTGATTGCCCACAGTGAACACTTCACCACTGAGAAATGCTTCAGTAACAAGGTAGGTGTTAATATCTATGAACCCAATTCCTGTGAATTTGGGACAGAATGCAAATCATTTTCAAGTTGCCTATATTTAATTGAATACACTACAAAGACAAAATATTTCATGTTCAAATTGAAACTATTGTTTTTATCAAATAACTATTAATTTAGAATTTAATTGCAACACCTTCCAAAAAAAAGCTGAGACGGTCATGTTTGGCACCATCCTATTATCACCTTTTCTTTTATCATTCAATAAACATTTGGGAACTGACAACACTAATTGTTGAAGCATTGTAGGTAGAATAAGTTTCCATTCTTGCTTGATGTATAACTTCAGATTGTAAACAGTCCGGTGTCTCTGTTGTATTTTACACTTCATAATGTGCCACAGATTTTCAATGAGATGGGTCTGGACTGCAGGCCAGTCTAGTGCCACATTGTTGGGACACCTGCAGAATGAGGCTTGGCATAGTCTTGCTGAAATAAGCACGGGCATCTATGAAAAAGACGTTGCTGGATGGCAGCATTATGATTCTCCAAAACCAGTAATTGGAATGTGGACTCGTCAGAACACTTTTTCACTGTGCGTAAATCCACCTTGAGATGAGCTCTGGCCCAGGGAAGCCGGCAGCGTTTCTGGACATTGTTGGTAAATGGCTTTTGCTTTGCATAGTAGGGATTGTAGTTTGAATAAGGGCTGTAGCGGCAAACTGACATTCTGAAGTGTTCCTGAGCCTATGTAGTGATGCCCTTAACACACTGATGTCTATTTGATGCAGTACCACCTGAGGGATCAGAGGTCACGAGCATTCAGTTCATTTCTGGTCTTGCCACTTACATGCAGTAATGTCTCTGAACCTTTTCATATTATGGGCCATAGATGAGATTTCTTGCAATTGAACATTGTCCTTAAACTGCGTATTTTCTTGTTCACAAAGAGGTGAATTTCGCCCCATCTTTGCTTGTGAATGACTTGGCAATTCAGAGAAGCTCTTTTATACCCAATCATGGCGCCCACCGTTCCCCAATTGGCCTGTTCACCTGATGGATGGTCCAAACAGGTGTTTGAGCATTCCTCAACTTGTTCAGTCTCTTACCGCCTGTCCCAGCTTCTTTTTTTTTTTTTTAACATGTTGCCATAAAATTCTACGTTTGATTATTTGCGAAAAACAAAGGTATGAGTTTGAACATCTTTGATGGGCTGAGCATGTTTTTCAAATTATTGTATATGTATTATGTTTTTATTTGACAAAATGTCCCAACTTAATTAAAATGGAGTTTGTGAATGAATTCGACATGTTAAAGGGTGTGTTTTGGTGCTGAACAGGTATCTGTGGAGTTTTGGCCATCTTCAGCTGTCCCAGGTGAACAAACCACTTTGCAATTGACAACCCAGCCGAACTCTCTGTGTGGCGTGAGCATTGTTGACCAGAGTGTCCTCATCAAAGAACCAGGAAAGACCTTGGAGGCAGATACGGTAACTGCAGCTGTCTTAGATATAGTGGAAGGGTAGGAAAATCCTGTGTTAAAAAAAGTAAAATCCAATTTAATCTCACTTTGTGGTACTCAAAGGTCCGACCTTTCTACACTTTTTGCTTCCCTATTCTTTGCAAAAGAAATGGCAGCATAGCAAGCCAGAATCCCTCGGCTGTCATTTGGAATTATCAAATCCAGAATAATACTTGTGTAAATTGTAATGGCAGGAGTCTAGTTAGGGGTGTGGCATTTAACAGAAACTCTTCTCCCACAGTGTTAGATTTTCCGTTGCGTAAAGTGTCATGACTAATCAGAATAGTCTGAATCCAGTGTGGCTAATGGTGGAATAAAAAGCACATACAGGGCTATATGCAGTCTTTGTTGGCTTTTGTGTATACAGCAGACAAAACAACTTTTTCTTAAATTCTAGTTTTACTTGTACAGAATCTGCATTTTGATTTGACTGGCCTATAAAATGTGTAATTAAAACTTGAACTTTTTTTTTTTAAACCAGATATTTGGGTTGTTACCTACTACAAGAGCAACATATATTCCGTACAAAGTTGAAGATCCTGTGGAATGTCTACATGTCAGACCGAAAAGATCTATTCTGCCATACCCTGGGCGTGACATCAATGATCCTCATACCGTTTTCCAGGTAATTTTATCACAATTCTGCACAAACACAATGGAATTTTAAATAAACAATGCCTTTGTTTTTCTAGAACAACGGGTTGAAGATGGCAACAAATTTGCAAATCAGAGTGCCATCTTGCCTGAATTATATGGATAGAGAATATCATCACAGCCCCTACGGTGAGTGATATGCTGACCTCCCCCCGCACCAAATCTATCTGTACTCTAATGATTCAATAATTTCTTTTTTCCAGGTATTGCTCTAAGATATGAGGCTGCACCTTCTGCTGTTGGTATGGGTGGGGTTGGGGCTGGTGGTGGTGGTGGTGGTGGTGGCGGGGTCACCCCAGTTCAGACCATTCGCACTTTCTTCCCGGAGACTTGGATGTGGGACCTGGTGCAAGTTGGGTGAGCCTTGGTTATAAAATATAACAATCTAGCTTGTCACATGTTTTTATTTGTATATGATTGTTTGTATTGGAATCTAATGGATGCACGGAGTCAGCATTGTATCTACTGTATGCTGAGAGGAAGCGAAATATGTGTATGGCTGGTGATTCAGAGCTGCAACAGATTAAGTCCATTTCCATTTTGCAAATGCTCTCTGAAAGACTTGAGTACCTGAACAGAGGTTCCATGTGACAGATTAATAACATGGCACTTTTGCAGACACTGGACTGCGCAAAAGAAAATTACATTTTTTAAACTATTTATAAACTGCATTCAGGTACAGGACTGTTTGTCATATCCTCCGTTTCTGCAATGTGGCCTGAAAGTCAAAACATTTCCCACAGTATATATTAAAGTTAATTTATTTTGTTTCCAAGTGTTACTATTTCAAATATTATTGTTTAAACTTTGTGAACGCTTGTCCATCTGTGTTGGTAGTTATTTAATTCTCACAGCAATATTTTTGGTTTTTGTTAATCAGAGATTCTGGCATGAAGGATGTGTCCCTAACTGCCCCAGACACCATTACCACATGGGAGACGGAGACTTTCTGCCTGTCCCCTCAGGGCTTTGGCTTGGCGCCTCGTGAAAATTTAACTGTCTTCCAGCCATTCTTCCTTGAGCTCACCTTACCGTACTCTATCAAACGTGGGGAACACTTCGAGCTGAAGGCCACCACCTTCAACTTCCTCACCAAATGCATCATGGTAATGTTGTGCCGCTTTTCTTTCTTTTGACTAAATCTGGTTATACAGTGACTGAGTATACAATAGATGTTGCCATTTAATATTCAACTTTTCTGTGTCAATAGGTCAGTGTGACGCCAACTCCCTCGGTCGACTATACCCTCACCCCCCTTTCTGGTGACCAGTACAATACTTGCCTATGCGGCAATGAGCTCAAGACCTTCAGATGGAATTTGGCTTCTTCCACATTGGGTACAAATCATTACATAGAGGATTTTTGCCTCAACTTTAAAATCTTTACCTTTTTTAATAAGTTGAGATTGATGCAGCAATTCTCATGCATAGTGGTAATTGTTTCCATCTAGGGGTTGTGAACGTGACTGTGACTGCTGAAGCTGTGGCATCTCATGCTTCTTGTGACAATGAGATAGTGAGTGTGCCAGAAAGGGGTCGTATCGATGTGGTCACTCGACCTCTCATTGTGAAGGTCAGTATTATAGATTTTGTATTTTCTTCCAAACTTCAGATTGTTGAAAAGGTATAACTTTGTGGTTTGCTTCTAAGGCTGAGGGAACAGAGGTTACAAAGACTCACAACTTGCTGCTCTGCCCTAAAGGTCAGTTCAGTTGTATTGTCAACAATGGTTTAAAATTATCTGTTATAAAAGGCATTCCTGATCTGAACCATGCAAGTATTTTCTTGGAAACCTTTTTTATTCATGTATATACTCCAAACCTATTGGAACAGTGAGATCAGTTCCTTAAAGCATAACTTACCCCTAAACCAGGCTCTTGCTCCACCCCTCACTAATTTGGGTGTGGTCTGGCTGTGATTGACAGCAGCAGTGAAAACTACAATCTAAATTTCTATACTACAAGCTATGCTAAATAAATTAAGCAAATAAATAACCTGAAAATCGGTATGAAGATTTTTGCAAAACGCTACTACAGTCTTGCTAAGGAGGCGTGTATGAGACTGAGCTGGTGGGTGGCAGAGCAACTACTTCAACCTCACAGAAGTGATGCAAGCCTGTGCTAGTCTAGAGGGAGGAAAAACAGCCAAATTGCAAAAAAAAAAAAATTGTTTAACCTGAAGATAGCGCCACACAGGCGTTTTTCACCCAGCAAATTGATGCTTTCAACAAGCATGCACTGAAATGTCAAAATAATGACCAGGACATGTATTCTGCATTAGTAAACACTCAATTATACATTTATCAGAGAAAAAATAAGTAGATTTGACGTGAGTACCCCTTTTAATTTTTCTTGGAGAGTGAAATTACTCAAAAGCAGAATTAGATGAGATCGTTTCAACTTTTACAACCGACCCAAACAGGTGATCAAAAATTTAGCCAGTGTTAACTTGAAAGTGTTTTTGGGGGGTGGTTACATTTCAGTATTTATCTTCATTGCTGATATATGATGTACTAAAGTAATTAAAGCTAACATTTTACTACTAGCATCGAGTGTCACTCAACTGAATTTTCTGTCTGCACAACAGGAGGCAGTCTGAAGGAGGAAGTGGTATTAGAGCTCCCTGCGAATGCAATTGATGGATCATCTCGTGGTCTAATATCTGTCCTGGGTAAATTTTATTTATTTAATAAACTAATTTAGAATAGTTTAGTCATGATTAATATTGTTATATCTGAGTGTACAGCACTTTGCAACATGCGTGCTGTGTATGATGCAAGAACAGCCTTGTTTAGAAAGTCAATGTTGGCATATAGCTTACCTGTATGCTGGGTTCAGTGGCAGAACATTTATTGATTTGAAAAAATTACATTTTGGACTAATTCCATTGGAAATTATTATCAATTATACTTTTTGTGAATAGTGCCATATTTGTGTCCATGTGACCCCAATTGTCTTGAATGTTAAGGTATTTAACATTAATGATCCTAAATACAGTAGACTACCAAATGTGTGCAAGTGACTGAGTCAATGTTTTTATGCAGGTGACATTTTAGGCCGGGCTTTGAAGAACATTGATGGCCTGTTGAGGATGCCGTATGGCTGTGGAGAACAGAACATGGCACTGTTTGCACCAAATATTTACATATTGCAGTACCTGAAAGACACACAGCAGCTGACTCCAGATGTTGAGGAAAAGGCTCTCAATTTCCTGACTAATGGTGAGTCACTGGTATGAAACCAACATTATGATTTATTTATTTTTGTTTCAGTGGGCCTGATTCTTGACCTTTTTGTTGATCATAACGTTGCTTCTCCTGCCATGTCTTAAACGCAATGCAACAATACTTCATTTGTGGAAAAACTGCTACAGCACATGTGAGGGCACACCTATAGTAGATCATGTGACAAAGAAGACATTGCGGAGGTCAAGCTACATTTTGACAGACCTCACTATGGCAACTGAAGGCATGACATGAAAACATTTTGCAAATACTCTACGTATATTTGCTTTGAATTTATGAAAATTCCTGCCAATTGGAGCAAGATATTAATTTGTACTGTTAAACATGAATGCATTTAATATCACTTGGGATGATTAATGTACAGTGTCCTGAAGGCCATCAAGCATGTTCTATTATTGCACAGGCTACCAGAGACAACTAAACTACAAACATTCCAGTGGAGGATATAGCACTTTTGGGACTGGTGTGGAGAACACTTGGTGAGAAAAGAACTTGAACAATGCTCTATTGTATATTAGAATTGCATCGTTACATGATACACTATCATGTGTAATTTCACACGAATTGGAATTTGATTTTTCTTCAAGACTTTACAATATAGTTTTTTTTTTTGTTTGTTTTTAATGGAAATTTAAACTCTGCGTGTTAAGTGATTATTTTGTTGTCTTCCCTTGCCCTCAGGTTGACTGCTTTTGTGATGAGATCTTTTGCGAAAGCAAAGTCTTTCATTTACATTGACCCTGCCAATATTGAAGCTTCAGAGTCTTGGTTGAAAAGCAAGCAAAAAGAAAATGGTTGTTTCCAAATTTCTGGAAGACTTTTTAATAACAGAATGAAGGTATAAAGCTATTTATTTTTAAATGTCAGCATTGGATCTCTGGATAAGTGATATTGCTTCTCTATAGGGTGGCGTTTCAGATGAAGTGACTCTCACCGCTTATATCACTGCTGCCTTTTTGGAGATGGGTAAATTGGCGAATGTGAGTAAATGACACATTCACCAATTAATTTCTTTAAATTTCTTCCATACAGTAAAATAAGATCAGATTTTGGGAAGAGTGGTTTGTTGCATTGTGCCTGCGCGCCCCTCCCTGTATGTAGTAGTAGTATTGTATTTCAAACTATACCAAATATTCTGATGTGACTTTGGCCATCTGTGGACTTGAAATGCTAATCCTAAAAACAATACAATCCATTTCTAGTTTTGTCATCTGTCACAAAAAGAAAGGAATGTAAAGTTATTCTTTTTTTTAATTTATTGAAACTAAATTTAAAGCCTAATGTAACTCCACAGGATCTAAGCATTGTTTATCATTAACATCCCCGCCACCTCCCAAAAAAATCGTACAGGATTCCACCGTGTCCCAGAGCCTGTCTTGCTTGAAAGATTCCATCAGTGACCTTGGCAACACTTACACAACAGCTCTGATGGCTTACGTCTTTACCTTAGCTGAAGATAAGGAGCACCGTTCTCTGCTTCTGCAGCACTTGGACAACATTAAAATACAAGAAGGTGGGTCATCTTAAACTACAGTACTATGAACAAAGTTACAATGAATCTTTTCACTCAATTTGTTGGATAAAATCCTCAATCCTTTCTGGGTTGATATGAGTTTTTCCCACATGGAACATGTAAACCATTCCCATGTGAGACTGTTGCAATCAACACCTCTAAAATGTTATATGCTACATTTGTTTATCACAAATTATTATGCACTCATTCCAGCTTTTGAGTGGCAGTGGCGGACATGTTTAACTGACTTGCCTTAACTCTTTTCTCACTGACAAACTAAATCTTGAACAGAATTTCTCAAATTAACAATACTGTACGTTTGTTGTATGTTTATTTTGGGTGGCTTGTCTTTTTCCCAGATGGTTTGATTCATTGGTCCCAGATAATAAAAGACCAGCAGTCTCTGTCTGTGGAGATCAGCTCCTATGTGCTCCTGGCCAAACTTGGCAGCTCTCCCACTGTTGCAGAACTGGGTTACGCCGCCGGCATCGTCAGATGGCTGACGAGAAGCCAGAACTATTATGGAGGCTACACTTCTACTCCGGTATGTGCACACACAACCTTGAGGAAATATTGAATTGGCTAGAACGGACGTGTCATAGTAGGCGTTTTGGCAATATATTGCAGCTTTGGATATACTGTAAGTTTGTTACATCATGGAAGATATGCAAATGAAACACCGAATATTTTTAATGAACAATGGGTCAATTTTGTAGCATTGTTATAGCACCAACCGATGCTAGTTTTTTCTTTTCCAAATCAGTGCAATTATATTGTATAGTTAACTGAATGACAGAAAGTGACAATTACTACTTTTTTTTTTCTTTTTTCTTTTTCTTAAACTGATGTGCTGCAGGACACAGTGGCAGCCCTTCAGGCGCTCTCTCGTTACTCTGCACTGGTATTCAGTCCAGGAGATTCCAGCACAGTGACTGCATCATCTCCCAGTGGCCAGATGACATTTGAAGTCAACCAGAATAACAAACTGCTCTACCAGGAAGAGGTGCTGAAGGATTTCACAGGAAAGTACAGCGTGGAGGTGAAAGGGTCTGCATGCGCTTCAGTGCAGGTCAGTGAACACTTGACTTCTTCATGATACTATTGGCTTTACTATCACAGCAAGACAGCTATTTGTTGTACTTAAAATACTAAGCTTTCAGTTCTGACAATTAGGAACATTTAGTAGTTGGCTTTACCTATCACGTTAACCACTGTATGCCTAAAACAAAGAACGCTGATGTGACTTTGCTGGATTCTTGAGGGTGGCCAGTAAGTAAAGGGTTTTTAACTATTTTGTATATTTGACTCCTAGATTACTCTTTTCTACAACATTCCTACACCTACGGAGGTCACTACTCTCAGTGTCACAGTGCAAACTGAGGCTAACTGCACCAGCCCATCTGGCAGACCTAAACTCAACCTGAGGCTGAAATCCCTGTAAGAAATTGACTTGTCTAACAACCGCAGGACTGTCGTGTCTATATAGAAGTGGCATAACTTGCTGTACAATATGACCAAGACAGCAGTATATTAAATGAAGATCAAGAGTAATGCATTAACCATACAAATATCCCCAAAAGAATGTAATTTGAATTTTTTTTTTAATCTCAAATTTAAAGCGGTTTTGGAGCAAAAATGCTGATGTTGT
Organism: Leptonotus elevatus; assembly: GCF_054856555.1. Lineage (NCBI taxonomy): Eukaryota > Metazoa > Chordata > Actinopteri > Syngnathiformes > Syngnathidae > Leptonotus > Leptonotus elevatus. The sequence goes on from NC_141245.1 coordinate 4,717,861, forward strand.
AAACACCCGAGTAACTGTTTATTGTATGCATGCCCCCCCCCAAACCCAGATGGGGATGTGGACTAACATGTTGTCGATTGCTCAAATATTGGCTTGTGAGGCTCGATTTGTGATTAAAGTTGTGTATATAAAGAAGACTTAACTCTAATTGAACAGGACTAAGTTCCACCTGAAGATTCTCCCTGCATAACACTGTCCTTTTGAAACAGTTTTTGTTTTTTACCACAGATTCAGTGGGAAGGAAAGCACTACAAACATGGTGATCCTGGAAATCAATTTGCTGTCTGGATTTCAAGTACACCCACAGTCTTTGCAGAGAGTGAGTAATTACTAAAGCGGTACTGTTTAGCAATAGAAGTTTTGTTTTTTTCATTTGTTGACATCTCACCACCTCACAGCTCCAAGGCGCTCTGCTGGTTGATCGTGTTGATCAGAAGGAAGATCGTGTGCTTGTGTATTTGGAGCATGTGAGTAATGAGTGCTGAGCTTCCAAATGCAATATTAATTTCATTTTAATTTGGCGATTTCATGTTGCTTTTCTCTCTAACAGCTACCGAAGGATATACCGATATACCACAACTTGGAGCTGATACAGGAAATCCCAGTGCATGACCTGAAACCAGCCGTGATCAAGATCTACGACTATTACCAGCCAAGTAAATAATTTACACTCTACTTGGTCCTGTCAGGCAAACTTTTGACCGTGTGCACCACCTGCTTGACACTGATCTTTATTGCACACTTACAGCTGAACTTTTACGTTGATGCTGTTTTTCATCCACTTTTTTTTCCCCCCATTCTTAGGTGACCAGGCAGAGACAAATTACAACTTTGATTGTAAGATGGGTAACAATTGAAACTTAATTACCAAATAAACTTGCATATTTAAGCTTGTTGGTGTATTAAAAAAACACACTGATCATTTTCTTAAATGTGTACAATGCATAAAACCAATTTAGTAAAACAAAATTAATGTGCAAATCGTGGTGACAGTTCATTTCTTTCTCTTTTTACAGGTTGAAGCATTCAACTATTAAACAAGCCTTTATTTTGATACAGATTTTCTAACTATGTCTGCTTTGTTGGAAATAAGACTTATGAAAACTACAGTGTCTAAACTTAACTTCAGCTTTGAAATAAAGGTATCAAATGTAAAACTGGTTGGTTTGTGTTTGTGTGTGTGTTGGGGGGGGGGGTAATTTTACATGTACATTAGTGCTAAATTGACATCTGTGAAAAATGTCAACAATTAAACACCCTTCTAGATGTAGGGTTAGACCAGAGGTGGACAGTCCCAGAGTCACTCTCCGACACACCTGATATGATCAGGCTTCAAAGCTGGCTGATTAGCTTAGCATTTGATTCAGGTGTGGGAGGAGAAAATGGGCTGGATAAGGGTGCCGTTGCCACACCTTTCCTGTGGGCTAAGTCTTCCATGTTGGAGGGCACCTGGTCTTGAGTTAGATCAGAGGTTCTCACCCGCGGTCCTTGAGTACATCGTCTCCCACAGCCAACACGGGTGTTTCAAACGATCAGCAAGCGCGACATAAAGCCTGATGAGCCTCACTGGTTGGCTGGGGGAGACATGTAAAACAGGCTGGCGAGGGGTACTTGAAGACCAGGGTTGAGAACCAATAAGTTAGATAACGGAGGCAAAATAGTTGCCAAGTCAGTTTTGTTTACAACAATGGTAAACATCTGTGAGGTTTACATTTGCTCTAATTGCTCAACTAGCGAAAATCTTTCTGATACCGGCAGACGGCAGTGACTATAAACCCAAAAGGCAGTGGAAAACTAAATTAACTTTGCTCTATTTCGAGTTTAAGTCTGTGTACAACGTGCCATAAGATCAAATGGTGTTGATGAGGATGCAAGTTACTTAACTCCTGAACCTCAGGTTAAAACATGCTAATTGCTTTATGACGTGTCTCATCACGATTATGCTAGCATGTCGGCACTGTCACCGCATAAGACTCTGTACCCTCTCCAAACTTATAAAGGACCACTCGGGTCAACATAAACACTTTCATAAGGAAATAGATTTTGTGTGAAGTGAAAGAGGCAGAGGGAGAAGGTAAGTAAAATTGTCTCATTCATCTTCAAGTTGAACAGATGGAAATAGCAACTTTTCAAACCTGGACCAATGAACTGGACTCTTACGCTAAGAGCTGGAGTCTGAAACTCTGGTGAGCAGAGCTGACAAATGCTGTAATCCATGCCTTCATAACATCTCAGATGGATAACTATTGAATGTTCTTTTGGAGTCAGCCAGTCCTTCCTCAAACGTTTCCAGTTCATTCAAAGTGATGCTGTCGACTCCTTATGGTGCTCAACACGTAGCCTCTCTTCACTGGCTGCCTGGACACTTGAGAGTTCTGAATGGTCATACAACACCTTCAAGTAGCCCTGGACGCAGAGTGCAGTTCAAGGCCTGCCTCAATGACGGGTGGAATTAAACGTTTGACTCCGCCCACAAGAAAGGTTTAAACAATTTTTTTCCCCCAACAAAATTTGCAGATTTAATGATGCGCAGTCCTATGAAGTAGTTATTTTTATGAGCATTGGAAATTACAAACCCTCAAGCCTCAGTCAGCCGGGGCGGAGCTAACCGTCTGTTAACCTTTTGTACGTGATGTCACGGCCCTCATGGGAACGTCCCTCCAAGGACACTGGACAGCAAAAGAGCCACTTGCCTGTATTGTAACCATTAAATCTCATACAGCGTAAAGTCCTTTATCTAATCGATTATATTATACAAGGGTCATATCTTGCGTTGCAATCGGTTGTACAGACAAAGGAGTAAACCAAATGTTGCTTTTTATCGCATACCTACTAATGAAGACAAAAGATGTTG
>NC_141245.1:4743214-4755714 GCF_054856555.1 Leptonotus elevatus
TCTGATCTGATGGGCCACTACATAATGTATGTCTCTCTACAGCAGATTCCACAGCAATCTCGTTTGAGTCTCTGCATCACAACAGCCTCACTATATAATAAGGATGTGAAATATGAGATGGTTTGTTTCAACTTTTCAAGGATATTCAAAAAGCGTGGCATCTTGTTTGCTGGCTGATTTAGACTTCTGTACATTAATTGTGATTGGTCTGTACAGGACAGAAGTGATGAGATGTGTTTCACTGAAATAGGACAGCCAGTGCCATCTCAAGCTTGTCCTTGTTTCTGAGTATGAGGAGCCATTGATCGGTCCATTATTCAAACCACTTCTCCAGTTCAGAGGTGACAGGGGTAGCATGAGACCATACTAGATGACTTGAGGTTAGAGGTGATTTACACCCTTCACTGGCACTGACAAGGATGACACATAGAGACAATAATTCAAACTCACATTAAAGACTTACTTCCTTTTCCGCACTGTCATGTTGTTGTTGGGTTTTTTTTTCAGTTTAGCTCAGCTATTGTGATGAGTGAGTGATCTGACCCGCTAATATCTGTTGAGTCATTGCTCTAATCCTGGTCAAAACAGGGGGAGACTGTTCCGAAAACAGAGTAATGGAGTCACCGGTGTGCCAGGATGGTCGAACCTTTGTGGAGGTGATCAATGAAAAGTACAGTCCGGAGAACTTTCCGTGCCGTCGAGGACCTGGCATGGGTGTAGTGGTGGTGCCCATTGCATGCCCCCAAAGGTCCCCCATGAAAGGTGAGATGGATAACTTATATCTAATCGATTCATTTGTGCATGTGCTCTTCTCATCACTCTTTTCTATAGTGAGGTAATTGTTAGTGTATTGAGAGCGTAAAACATACAATGCAGATTCAATTAAATAGGTGTTTAACATGTTTAAGTTCAAGTTACTTTATTGTCAGATATGCTATACATACTTAACATACAACATACCTGAATTAGCATTCCCCTCAGACCTGCGATGCTGCAATAAAAATAACTAAACATTTAAAAGAAAAATAAACTCTGGCTAAAATATGTACATTGTACATACTGTAAACGTTATAAAAAAATATGGTCAATCTGACTCAGGGGAAGTTAACCCCAAAAAATTATTTCCGATTATATGTTGTATGCTCCCCCTGGTCTAAACACAACATTTTGATTTTGATATTGCATTTGTGGAATATGCCATAAAAATCTACCCATTTTAATCCATCTCCGGCCATTTTGCCACTTGCTCTCGACTGAAAATGACATCACAGTTGCTCAGGGCTCGGGTCATCAATCAAGTCCAATGACTTGTACATGAATGGCCTTACAATGCCGCTTTCTCGCCATTGGGAGAAGTGACGCCACCGGCGGGCATCTTACGTTGCCGCTAAGGCGGCCCAACTTGAATAGATGGATTTCTCTGCAGCGTTTTCACATATATTTTTTTGCCTCTGGGGTGAAAATGCCATCGTGTGTGACATACAGTTGTACCAATAAGTCTGTTAGAAGCGCTACATCTACATTTCATTGCTAAGAAGACTACTTTGAATATTCTCTTATAAGGTAACTACGTAAATCTCTGAGTGTTAAATATTTGTCTGCATCATATTGACAGAACCACCAACAATCAAGTGAAAGTAAATTCACAATACTGAGATAATATACTCTGAATGGTTGATGCAAGCAGTGGAGTTCGCTTTTTGACAGGCTTCTCATCACTCCATACAGGGATCCTAGTATAAAACATGCACTGATATAACAGCGGGAAAACATTTTAAATCAATGTGTTTTTTTTTTTTAAACACGTGATAATGCTTTTTAGTTTTAAAATTTAAAATATCCAGATGATTCATACAATACACTGAGGTTGAACACCATTCCTTTCTGGGAGGTTCCGTTCGTTCCTGTCCATGTGGAGGAATAAGCAAGAAGACCAATGCAGGGCTTCAGTCTGTGAGCAAAATGGTTACAAATGTGAGCTGTTTTTATAATATGTGATACTGGCCGTGCTCACAGTATTGTGAATAAAAGACTGTCCAATATCCTGATTGGCAATAGTGAGGTAACCGTTAAACTTAAACACGCTCAGGCCGAAGGTAGTGTGTGTTTCCGTACATAATGATAATGAAAAATGCTCTATAAAGCAATGACAATAGTAGTTGTATATTTAGAATTAGATGTACTAGACATTTATTCTATTTGTATTTATTTTTATTTTTATTATTTTTTAATTATTTTTTTCGGGAGAGCTCAGTATTGTTCATTCGGTAATTTTACCGATTTGACATATCATCATTGCTCTTACTTTTTTATTTTTTATTATTATTATTTTTTTTTTTATTTTGTGTGTGCATGTGTGTGTGCGTGTGAGTGTGTACTCATTTGTTCACCTAAAACCTATTAAAAATCCCATACCGTTCACCTAAACCGAATACTTCAGAATCCAGCTAGAGTCGTGAGGTTGTCAGGAGACCCGAGGTTACCAACCTGAGTCTTTCACCAACCCCAGAAACATCTAAATTCCAACAAATTAGGGAGACCTCAAGAGACCAAAGGAGAGACTGAGGAAAGGAAGGAAGGACAGATGAAGCAGAGTGAGATCCACAGACATCAGCTTCCACCGATTCAACGACAAGAGGAAGATGCAGATTGTGTTTGAGTTCCGATAGATGCTGGTGTGGTGGATCTGGCATGCATGAAAACCTCCACCAAAGAGGGGAGCCGTCGACCAGGACAGAGCAAGCGCAACACCTCAGGGCCCCCCAGGCCACGGCAGCGCCAAGGGACAAACCCCGGGCCCCGCAGCAAACCCAGGAGCCAGGAGCGCCCCCCACCCCAACGGCAGGCCCGCCAGGCACCCCACCGGTCCACATGTTCATGTAGAACCCGGCAATGAGATGGATTCATCATACTGTTTTTAAATGTTGTCTTTTCTCTACTATATATTTTTTCTCTGATTGAAAACAATTTCGACTCCAATAATTGTCCACATTCACTTTCAGACCGCCTGAACTTGCCCAGTGTGCTGGTGTTGAATGGATGTGGAATCAGCAGAGCAGGAGACCAGAGTGAAATTGCAGCCTTTTGTGCGCATGTGATGGAGCTGGACCTGTCCCATAACAAGCTGCAGGACTGGCATGAGGTGCTGTCTCTGGGTTTGTTCATTTATTCACTTTCAGTATTTCCAGATAACATGGAAATTATCAAACAGGGGGTGTTGCTGGTTGTGTGTTGTCTTTGTAATAATGGGCCATGTAGCCCATAAGCTCGTGTTTATTTTCTGGGCTCCTTATTTTAATAGGGCACAATCCAGTAGAGACCGAAAAAAAACAAAAAAAGCTCAAATCAACATGACCTCTTTTCAGATCGGTAAAATTGTGTCAAACATCCCCAATCTGGATTTCCTTAATCTGAGCTCCAACCCGCTAGCAGGGATGACCCTTGAGCCACAGTGTGCCGAAGCCTTTTCTCGGGTGCGACGCCTCATCCTTAACAACACCCAAGTGTCCTGGGACACTGTCATGCTGCTAACTCGTGAGATACCCGAGTAAGGAGCACACTAAAGCCAGCACAGTACTGAATTGTGCCGTAATCACTATCCCTACAAGTGGAGTAATCAAAATCGTCTTGCAGGCTGGAGGAGTTGTTCCTGTGCCTTAATGAGTACAGTTGCGTGCGAGCCTCCAGTGTGGCCTGCCCCAACCTCCGCCTGCTGCACATCACAGACAACAGCCTACACGACTGGGCCGAAGTGCGCAAGTTTGGATCCATGTTCCCTGGCCTGGACACTCTGGTCATGGCCAACAACAACTTGGCATCCATACAGGACAGCAAAGATATCCTGCAACGGCTGTTCCCCAACCTTCGCAGCATCAACCTCCATAACTCAGGTTCGTGGCTCGTGCATGCATACTGCTTGTTGGATGAAGTCAAGTAGGGGAGGGCTGGGCGATAATCAAAATTTCATCTGGATTTCAATTTTGTCTCCTCGTGGTCATCAAAACATTATAATTGAAAAAACTATCTGCCGAATAGGGCAGTGTCTATTCCTACATTCCTACGTAAGCACCCTGAATGCACCATATCACTTATGCTAGCAAGCGTGTGACGTACAGTATATGATGCCCTTCCTGAGTGTTAAGATGGTTGACACCTCAGTTGGAGTTTATTGTAAAACGAAACACAACAAAAATAATTACACTCATAAAACCAAGACATCCTTCATTTTAAAAACATCACCAATGCTAATGCGAAAGCCAATGTAAAAGCCCATTGTCAGGCTAACAGAAAATTAGCATTGTGTTCTATTAGTGATATTGCTTCAAATAATGAATATTCACACATAAACGATGTAGGAACACATACAGATAGGTAATATAATAATGCTCAGTCATATTTTCTTCCTAATCTGTGAAAATAAAGCTCAATTGCAACTTTCTTCTTCTACTTTTCTATTGTAAGTACTCGATGCGTGCACTGCATCACACTGACCCTAAGAGGCCACGACGCGCACAGCATGTATAGCCTTCTCCATTTCACTTTTTAAGCTGTGCATAAATTCTATCTGAGGGGAGCCTTGTGTTCAGTCTATTTTTATTGATTATATGAGAGTAGAAGGAACCAAAACAGTATTTGTAGACTTGGTGTTTGAACTTGATGATATAAAATAATTGATGAATAAAAGTTTCTGTTAAATCCAAGGGTAGCTGCCATCATATTAAGACAACAATCATTTAGAATCCTGAAATGCAAATCACTTGCTGTCTTGTATATTGTATGCAAAGATTAATAGTAATTATTCTCCTAATTACAAGCTAATGAACCATTCAAAATATTTAAAAAATAATAATAATTCCCACATTTTGAAACTGTTTGCAGGTGTCATAACATGTCTGTGACATGCTTTCCTTAAGATTTCATGCAAGTACAGTTGAAAATGTATTATATTCCTCAACAAGTGCACATGAATGCCTATATTACATGTACAGATGATTTCTATCTTGAAGGAAACTCTTCATTTAAATTTTTTTTATGGAATTTGTTTGTGTTTTGTGGTGGGGCAGTGGTGCTTTGTTAATATTTTAAATGTGTTGGTCAGGAGAGATGAGTAATTTACTCGACATTGCTGTTTTTGTTCAATAAACAAATTGATTGTTCAATAAAATAGGGTGAGAAGCTCGGTCATCCGGGAGATACTCAGGGTCGAGTTGCTACTCCTCCGCGTTGAGAGGAGCCAGCTGAGGTGGCTCGGGCATCTGGCTCGGATGCCTCCTGGACGCCTCCCTGGAGAGGTGTTCCGGGTATGTCTCACCGGCGGGAGGCCCTGGGGACGACCCAGGACACGCTGGAGAGATTATGTCTCTCGGCTGGCCCCGGGAACGCCTTGGGATCCCGCCGGAGGAACTGGTTGAAGTGGCTGGGGAGAGGGATGTCTGGGCATCCCTCCTAAAGCTGCTGCCCCCGCAACCCGCCCTCGGATCAGCGGTAGAAGATGGATGGATGTTCAATAAAATATTTAAACTTGATATAGTTCTACTTACATGTGTTGAAATGCTGTGCTTTTTAATTGTATTATTTATATTATGACAAAACAAAATGCTTTCCAAAATTCCCCATCTTAATCGCACATGGAAATGTACCCGAATTTTACTGGAATTGTTCTACCCCACAGCAATTAAAAAGTAAATATGTCTCCTTTAAATATGACCAGGTCTTAATCAATGGGAAGACATTGAGAAGCTGAACTTCTTCCCTAAGCTGGAGGAAGTGCGATTACAAGGCATCCCGTTACTGGAGACGTACACCAATGAGGAGCGGCGCAGCCTGGTGATAGCGCAGTGAGTCGCTATAAAAACAAAATGCTTGGGACACTTGATCTCCATCTGTCATTACATTAGCGCATTTTCACATCATGTTACAAATATCCGTCCGTTTGTGTCTTCAGGCTTCCTTCTATATCACTGCTGAATGGAAGCGCTGTGACTGAAAGTGAGAGAGAAGATGCCGAGAGGTTCTTCATCCGTTACTACTTGCACTGTCCTGAGGAGGAGCTTCCTCACAGGTGTGTGTACTTCCTTGCCGACCTCTGTTCTTCACTTAATAATAATAACGGGGCAGGATGACGGAAGCGCGGCTACCAGTGTGCGCCTATGGCCCCTCTGACCACCACCAAACATTCGCACCATTCATACACCAGTGTGAGTAGCAATGTGTGTGAAGTGTGGACGACACATACCAGTAGGCCTAAATAAGACAAACCTGCAAGCGTAGCTAATGTGTACAGTATCTTCATAACTCATCTAAACTAACTGGGCGGAGATGATGATGGCAGTTGGTCAGGGCTTCCTTGACTTTTTTTTTTCCACATAAGCAAGATTTGTTCAGTAATTGAAACATGCGTAGACTGCATCACTAACCAACATATGAACACTACTATGCCATAAATATGAAACAATCAAATGAAAGAAAGTAAGAAAAATGTGAACAATTCCTTAATTTTACTCCTGTGGTTGGCTTGCACACAGGAAGTAGTGCAAACTAGCTTATTGCGCAGTGTCTGCAACCACAAAATGTCGGGACCATCCTAAACCGAGGACCCTCTGTATAAGTGTGTCTTTCGTGTGTGTGTGTGTTAAAGATACCATTGTCTGGTAAACAAGTATGGGAAGTTGGAACCTCTGGCTGAGATCGATCTCCGACCACGCTGCCATGCTCAAGTTGAGGTTCACTGCGAAGAAAAAGTGGAACAGGTTTGTCACTTGCACCAAATTAATAACAAATGACATGTGGTGCTCATTTCAAAACCATATTTCATGAAACAAGGTGAAAAAGGCTCAGATTTGTTTGCATTATTGTTACAGTCGCTACAGGGGATAAGTCACATGAGTGGAAATTCATTCTACAAAAACCCAGAACAGTTGAACTTGGCCTGGCACCCCAAATCCCCATTCCCTAATCATTAAGGTAGTGAACGAGTTCCAGTTTGAAACTTCCGCAGTATGGAAATGTTTATTTTTAGTAGGGGTGTCAAAATTAGTGCGTTAATTTTTAGTTAAATTAAAGGTCCTTTAATGCCACTCATTTTTTTAATGTACGATTAATGACCGCCCCTTACTTAGAACGCCTGTACTGGGGGAATTCAAGCCGCAACGCAGCAAAGACATTCACGTCAAAATTTAGCAGTAATACATTTTATAATAATGCATATATTTATGGAGACTGGGGTCAAGTTGTATTTTACAATTTTAAAAATGTGCAGAATTTCAAAAGTTACTTCATGTTAAAGATTAGATAGCTCTTAATACAAAAAGAAACATGCACTGAGCTGTCACCAGTGTCTTACACATCCAATTATGCCATCTAGTGGCAGAATAATGACCAACACAATATCAATATCACACTTTACAGAACAGTACATCTTTTTAATTTTAACTAAATGTAATGAATTATTATGAAATTACTGTACCAATGACTAAAAGATGCAGCCATGTTTCTATTAGTTAAACTTTTTTTCACCACTTTTATGTTAAGAGTATGAAAGCTTAGAAGAAAATATGTTATTGTACATTTTACTGTACATTTAGAACAGATATAAAATGTGAGCTTAATCATGAGTTAACTGTTGAAGTCATGCGATAAATTACGATTACAAAAAATTAATCCCCTGGCCCCCATAATTTAACCATTATCCCATGTCGCGTTGTGGCCAAAGGTAAGAATCCTGTTTGGTTATTGCGCCTTTTGGATCTGTAAAAAGTAAATCCTTTTTGTAGTGGAAGTTGCATGCTAAACTAGCGATACGTCACACATTAGTGCCATGACTATTTTTCTCCTTGTTCTACTTGTATTTCCTTTACCTTTTTTATGCGTTTAGTAGATACTTTGGGTGCATTTACCGCCACCTTCTTTAGCATGTGGATACTAAACCTGCATATGCGGTAATGCACCAAAAGAAAGTAGGAGGAATGAAAGAAGTAGAAGTAATCACAGCAACTAATATACGACATTGCTAGTTTAGCATGCAGCTTCCGCCACAATAAACATTTGCTATTTACAGCACCAAAAAGTGCAACAACCAACCAGGATTCTGCCTTTGGTCTAAATGCAATGCGAGATTCTATTTAAGGCAAGCAATTTTTAAACTAAAAATATATATTTTTTTCTGTAGTTAAAAGGGGAAGTATTGATCCAACAGAAACTCATTTGCTCCCATCAACACGATTAGGGAAGGGTGATTTTGGGTGCCAGTCCAAGCTCTAATTTTTGCACCCGAGTAGAAGTCGCCGAACCAGCTAAAATATGAAGAAAAAAAAGTGATTAAATCAGAAAATATGGCATATTATTTTTTTAAATCTTCCTGCCTCACATAAACGCCAGCCATCCAATTCAATGCCTAAAATGCATGCTCGATGTGTATTTTTCCAGCTAAACATCCGTTTAGACCAGACGGTGGCCGAGCTAAAGAAGCAGCTGAAGTCAGTGGTGCAGCTTTCCACCAACAGCATGAGGCTGTATTATATCGACAAGAACACCGCTTTTGGCCCGGACGAACTCAAGTACAACACGCGAGCTCTTCACTCCTACAATATCCAAGATGGTGATCAGATACTTGTTGTGCCCAAGACCAAGTGAATCGCTGGCTTCCAGCTGACCATTTTCTTTACTATATGATTAGTTGGATTAATTTAGCTGACACTGGAAAGAGAATGCAAAATGTATATCTCTGGAGTCAAACGAAGATGAGTTTCATCCTGGTCTTTCAACAGTGGTAGGCTGCTGGGCCGCCACACTGGATAGGATTATTTCTTTATTTACTGTATTGAGCTTTAGTTTATGGCATCCACAAGGTGCAGGAAATGGAGGACAGCTGGAGAGAGAAAACTTGCAGGCAGCTCGAAGCTTCCAATGGGATAGCATTGCTGCACCTTTATCTCTGCATGAATGCACCACAACTGCATCGGCGAGTGCGCAACAACACTATTGTTGCACAAGTTACATTGAAACAACAAGAGGCAGTGCTGCTGAGTGGAACCAACGATGCTGCATCGAGAAATTGTTGAGAACAGCATAATTTCCCAGTTGTGACTTAAACAGCATCTTCTTGATCCAGTTTGTTCTTTAGTGGTGTGTTTATTTCATGCCGGCGGCGCAAACCCATTTTAGATCATATTCCAATAATTGTGAATTTGTGTTCAAGGATGAGAAAACTTATTACAGAATTTTAATAGATGGCTCTTGTTTAAAGTTAGGACACAGTGGAATCTCGGTTTTTGTGATTAATCCGTTTCACTAAGTGACTAAATCTGAATCGCACAAAATCCAAAGCAATATTTCCTATAGGAGATAATGTAAATCAAATCAATCTGTTCCAGGCACCAACAAAATGTATTTTATAGAGTATAACTAGCTTAATGTACAAAAACAATATGAAATTAATATTATATAAATGACTGATTAAGTGGATAAAAGAACATTTGGCGTTACTTTCAACTTAATTGAAGAATCTTGATGATGTGTACAGCGTTTTGGAGTTTCACCTTTATCAAATACCTGGCACAGAACTTTCCATCATTTTGTGTAAAAAGGGTTCAACAGACAAGGTGTATTCCACAAGGCAAGCTTTCGCAATCGAATCCCAGTAGTTCAGCAAGTCTCAGTGGTTTGGCGGTGGTCAAGATACACAACCGACTCAAATGTTTTGTGATAATATTGTGCTGCAGGGAATTTGGTAAGCTCAGTAGTTGACTTGTGGCTGTTGTGATGGTACGTCATGTGATTTCTTTATAATCCCCTCATACTATGTTGCGCAAAAAAAAACTGGTCAGACAAATATGTGCAATATGAATTCACGTATGACGGAACGTAGGGTGTTCCACAGGGTTCAATTCTAAGGCCTCTTTTAATTGTGTCTGCTGCCCGTGGGTTCCATCTTAAGAATCTAGCGGTGGTTATTCTATTTTTTCTTTTTCTTTTTTTTTGCGATGAAGAAGGGTTTGGAAAGCAATAAGAAATTTCAGTACAAGTTTAAGAACCATTGGTCTAGACCATAGGTGTCAAACTCTGGTCACAGCTGATATATATATATATATATATATATATATATATATATATATGTATATATATATATATATGATCATCTCAGCAGCGAGTTCTGCATAAGCCTGATAACGATCCTGTTGATTGGAATCAGCTTGTGTTGGAAGACGGAAACCTCCAAAACCTGCAGGACCACGGCCCTCGAGGACCGGAGTTTGACACCTATGGTCTAGACCACATGTGTCAAGATCCGGTCCTCGAGTTCTGCACGTTTTAGACGTTTCTCTACAACACACCTGATTCAATGATCAGGATAATTCTCAGGCTCCTGCAAAGCTTGCTGATGATCTTAAATATGAATCAGCTGTGTTGATGGTGGGAAACCTCTAAAACATGCAGGACTCAGGCCCTCGAGGACTGGACTTTGACACCACTGGTCTAGACCACTGGTTCTCAGCCCCGGTCCTCGAGTACACCTATCCAGCCTGTTTTCCATGTCTCCCCAGCCAACAAAGCAGAGGATCGTCATCAGGCTTCATGCAGAGCTTGCTGATTAGCTGATCGTTTGAAACACCTGTGTTGCTTGTGGGAGACATGGGAAAACAGGCTGGATAGGGGTACTTGAGGACCGCGGTTGAGAACCACTGGTCTAGACCCAAACTCAGTCCTCGAGGGCCAGAGTCCTGCAGGTTTTGGAGGTTTCCCTCTTCCAACACAAGCTCATTCCAATCAACAGGATTGTTATCAGGCTTATGCAGAGCTTGCTGATGAGCTGATCATATATCAGCTGTGTTGAAGAAGGAAAACATCTAAAACCTGCAGGACTTCGGCCCTCGAGGACTGAGTTTGCCCAACCCTGACCTAGCACCATGAAGAACAAAAGCTATCGGCTGCCTCAGACCTTCACCTGTAAAAGTGCCCCTACTTTTCTTACAAAAACATATACAGTATAATGCCCGTTTAACATGATCATTAGCAGAGCAGACTGGGAGTGTTATTGCCTTTTTAATAAAAGCTTGCATTGTGGAATACACCTTGCCATCTGTTCTCTCTAAAAGCTTGCATTGTGGAATACACCTTGCCATCTGTTCTCTCTGTACATAACTTTGGAAATGCTTTGGATGAACGTGTATCGATTCCACGAAATAAATGACAGACAGACGGATGGGGGGGGGGGGGGGGGCGTTTATAATAATGTATAATATCACAAGGCTGATGGTACAATACCCACTGAACCAAGGTGTGACCTCACTGATCTCTATAAGATTTTTTTTAAATCCATAAACTTGCTCCGGGTGGCGGAGTGGTTACCGTCACTTGCCTTCGGTGCAGTTTGGCGTGAGTTCGCTTCCCTGCCTGAGAACAAAAAAAAACACAAGCTTTGTCATGGCGCTACCGTTCTTGTGTTGCGTGCTGCCCCCTACAGGCTTTGCCTCAACTAGATGAGATCTACAGGCACTTGGTGTGACAGCTAAACTGTTGTTTATTGGACCTTCCAATCCAATCAAAGCCTCTGCATTTCAAATCTCATGACATCTATTGAATGTACTTGTAGCCTTGAGGGACACACAACCTCTTATATTTGCTTTACTTTTTTGATGAGTAGCACCAAGTATTTTTTGTTTTTGTTTGCAGAATTACGAGTAAATAAATAATAATAACACCAGAACTATGGAAACAGTGAGGTCCGTTCCTTTATTACTTATTTGTTTATTGAGTTATTTATTGATTGATTGATTTGCTATTGACTGAAAACCTATTTAGTTTACTGGCAAGTACAGAACAAGATTATAATTTTTTTGTGTCATAATGTATACAATACCCGCTTTGATAACTTGGAACAAAGATAATGTACTTAAATGTGCAGATCCTCCTCATAGTGCTCTTCCTGAGATGGGAAAATAACTTGCTATTGTTGAATTTGATTTATTTAAAGGGGACAGTGAAATTTAATAAAAACACAGAAATTCACAAGTTAAAAAAGCCAGAATTAGCTAGGCTATTTTCCATCTGTAGTCTCCTGGCCATGATGTTAAAAAAAGCAATAAAATACAAACATAGAAGTACAGAGTAGACACAATTAATAAAAACACATAATTTGGACTATGTTGGCTATTGCCTTTATGCCATCTAACATGTTCCTAATCCGTAACTTTATAGGATAAACAATATAAATGAGGTAATGATAAGTGGAAAAACTTTAAAAAGGCCATGAATGGGGAATGTCTTGGTTCTCTATAACCTCCATTTTGCTCCTGTTCATGTTTTTTCCCCTACCCGTCCCCAATTTCAAATTTTCAATATCTTAACCAGAGTTTACTGCACCTCACTCTTTCAACTTTTTGTTTTAATTTCATATCAAAGTTGGAAAAAGATAACACGTCTATTTTTGCTATTTTTATCTGTTTTTAAATTGAGGGCATCATTAAGGTAAAACGTCATCAAAAGAAAGCCATACTCAAATG
>NC_141245.1:4760714-4810714 GCF_054856555.1 Leptonotus elevatus
CTATTATGATACAGCGTCTAAGATTTTCCGCGTTATTAATAGGTACTAATTGTTTTGAATGAGTTTCTAAACCGTGATCCATCACTGTATGTGGGTCCTGACGCACTCGAGCCACCATCCCCGCCCCCATTCTGATATTAGCCGGGCCAGGATGGTTCTTCTGAGCACGTTCGAAAAAATGTGTTCTTCCACGCATAGTGCGGATTTATTAAAGAAATTTGGCTAGAGTGGACGTCACATCAGTACTGTGTAACCAATCTTGAACGAGTGGCATCATCATCCTGTAGGTTGTGCGTTTACTGTAGGCGATGGTGTCCCATCTTCTTCCTGTGTGTCATGTAATATAACACCTTTCCCAGCGCATGTCCACCACATCGCTACCGTCCTTTTCCACACACGTCATTTCTTCTTTCCGGTAGGAAAATACTCGGATTCCAGTCAAACCCCTTTTGTGGGGGGTTCCTCTTCTATATATTCTTGCACAATCCAATGCAAGAGCTCGATCACGTATGTATCCCTATGTAATAATCCTCACACTTGCAGTTTGTAGTGGTGGTCAGCACTAGTGGATTGCACGTCTGCTTCACAGTTCTTACAGTTCATGGTTCAAATCTGGGCTCTGGCCTTTCAACGTTGACTTTCTCCCCATGTTTGTATGAGTTTTTCCCATTACAAAAACATAGATTTTTTATTCATTGAAGACACTAAATGGATGTGTTTTTTTTTTTTTGTGCTATGCCGTGTTGTCTTTTCCTTTCTGTATCATAAGGTAGTTTATTAACAAATTACAGTGTAACCAGTAAAACTGAAATGTGATTCTTACCCATACAGTCTCCTGAAAGCAATGTCCGCCATACTGGTACACGAAGGTGTAACTTTCCATTTCGAATAATTGTCATCAAAACTTAAGTAGCCAAAGCATCCCTCCAGTGTACACTGTTATACAGTATTGATAACATGACTAAGCAATTTGACTGTCGTTTCTGTTCACAATGACAGAAAGACGTGTCGTTCTGATGGCACTGACATGTTCAATGGCACAGATATTGTATTTACTTTTGAGAGATGTATTATCCATTTTGAGAAAGAAAATGTTTTTTGCAGGGGTACCCTGATGTTTTGCTATTTGCATTATTTTTAATTTTATTTTTTGAAATTCACTTACTGATTTCAAATCTGATCTGATCTGAGAAATAAATGGACCAAAATTACCGAGAAGAAGAAAAATGTATATATTTAATGCTCAATGTATGAGTAAATGACCTAGTCTTCAATAACAAATGTTTTGAACTATGAAGAAATAACCACACAGATTTATTAATTTTTTTCCCCAGTGTGCTAAAATTACCGTTGAAGGACTGTGCAATACAAACCAAATATTAAGTGCAAGAACTAATTTTGCGCATTTTTCCCCCATAAAAATCAACTCACTTAAAATTAGAGCTGACAAACAATTTTTTAATCAGATTAATCACGTCTAAAAAATTTGATTAATCATGATTAATCAATTAAAAAGGCTTTTTATCAAGATTTTTCGCCCGCCAAATTTGAATAGCACCTATTATTACGACATTTAATGTTATGAGAACGTCTTCAACATTTTTGATCCACTGCACACTCGTATTATCCTCTTTTTTTAAACAGTTAATTACTTACATAATTTAAAAAGAAAAAAAATACCCCAATAGTTTGACATGAACAAATATTCTGAATGTCATCATATACATTTATCAAATGCTTTACTTTAATGCATGTAGTTATGTTTTTTGGTCAAACACAACCTGTGCTACCTTTAGCGTAACTATCCGCTGTCAAGATCAAGGGTCATCTGCGGTCAAAATTAATAGTGTGATTAATCTGTGTTAATACATGATTTATACAATATTTTTTGGGGATTAATCAGTGAGTTAACGCTTTAACTTTGACAGCACTACATAAAATGTTAATATTTTTCCAGTACTATGTTTGTCCTGCATGTCATTCCAAATCCGCAAAAATAATTAGCATGACATGTAGTATAGGTCAGAGTAAGTCTGCCATCTAGTGGTGAATGGTGATATTACAGTGGACCTATGCTATTTGCTGGGATTGGGGATTGAATAGTGAAAATCTCCGTGCAATTGCCCCCCATTGAAATGCGTTTTTTTTTTTGTAAACCCCAAAACATTTTTAAAACATGCTCTTTTTTGTGGGTAAACCCCCAAAATTTATTAAAACGTGCTGATAAACCTACAATATATATTTTCCTTGAGAAATGGAAGTTGGCTCCCTCAACACCGTAAATAAATATATTGTAAAAAAATCAAAAAAATCTGCGAAAGGTGAATCGGAGAGCATACAGGGGTCCACTTTAGTGGAAGAAGCATGCTATAGATTTTATAGTGCCTCTGATTAAACCCTCAAAAGGTTCAGATGTTCTACTAGGCTTGCCCTGACTTTTTTGGAGTCACATCACATCTTACATCACAAGCACAGCATCAGAGGGATTTCATTGTTCAAAGGTATCATTAACTGGACGTCGCTACAAAATTGAAGGGAAGAAACTGGCCACGAATACTGCCAGAGGCTCATTACCCAAAGAACACTCTATCTACAATGAAACATTTTGGTGGCAGGCTGCAGCATCATTCTTTGGTGCTGTTTTTCTTAAAATGGAATTGTCAAGGTGGAGAGTATTATGAACAATTCCAAATACCAGTCAGTGTTAGCTTAAAACATTCCGGTTTCTGCTGGAAAGCAAACAGTTGTCAGGACTACTACAATATCTGAACTTTATTTGGGGATAAATAGACACATTTAAATGGTGTCAAATGTGCGCTGATTCCCATTTAAGCATGAGGTTGAATGTGATTGGTTAATTCCGCATTTGTTATCTTATTATGAGCTGTATAGGTCACATTATTAGGGGTCGGTTGGGGGGGGGGGGGGGGGAGCAAGAGACAGAGAGACAGACTCTGTTTCAGAGAGAGAGAGAGAGAGACATTCGTTCACTTAACATTATTTCCTATACTAGCAACACTTGTTTTGAAATAGAATGACTTGCAAGTCAACCAGAGTCACAGAACAGATTGTGCTCTACTCTGGAGGGTCCACTCATTGTTCTGTCTCTGTTATCACATTTTACTTAGCAGTGTGAAGTCTGCGTCCAGTGCAAATACTGTAGCTTTGCTTTTTGCAGTACCATGACATTATTTACTGACGCAAACCGGGGATGACTTGGCACACAAGTTGAGTTTTCTTATTAAACTGCATCTTCTGTGAAAAAAACCCGTCTGGCTTTAGCAGAGTGGGCACCTTTTTGTTTGTTTGCCCAGCTCAACTTATTCAAGGCATAATGCTGGTTCTTTAAAAGCAAATTGGAATGCCTCTGAGTGTTGAGTGACCCACGGAGGTCAAAGGTGTCTGCTATATTTACCAGCTCTGTAACTTGATCTGTGGCATTCTGAATGGCTGTGCTCATTCTATCCTCTCACACTCTGGGGCCACAGCCTCCCAAGCAGCAGACGTGTACTATCTGTCCATTGGTCGGACCGTTCGGAACAACAAGGGTGAGGACCAAATAAGCAACTCAACTACTCTCTCATTTCAAACTTATTGTTTTAGGTGCCCATTTTGCCCAGCTGCTGGCTACATCTTCCTAACGGAAGTACAATAATGATAGATGATGAGGGATTATCTTCGAAAAGTTCCCTTATTTTTCTAGCCTGACAAGAGACAGCTAACTAGGGGGGTAGCTCATGCCCTGAATAGTGAAAGTAAATGATTTGTTTGTTATGGTAGCGGAATGAGAGCCTTGAAATTATTTTTTGCAATATAATGACGCTTTCCCAGATAGTCAACCAATCAGAGTTATCTCTACCTGAGCTCTATAATTGGACTTTTTCATGATTTGTTGATTCAAGCTTGGCGTAAGTAAATTGTCTGTCATCAACCTTAAATAGACGCTCATTGGAGTTAATGTGAGATTATTGTGAGAAACATGAAGATAAATACAGTGGCTTTTTACGGATGTCTAAATGATGGTTTCTCAAATTTAGGGCCAGGAGCCAAAATGATGGGTCAATTTTGATTGTTAAGCTATGATGGTTTCTCAAATTTAGGGCCAGGAGCCAAAATGATGGGTCAATTTTGATTGTTAAGCTATGATGGTTTCTCAAATTTAGGGCCAGGAGCCAAAATGATGGGTCAATTTTGATTGTTAAGCTATATTATTCACCACCAAAGTAGCACACAATTGCTTGGGTTTTTGATACATTTAGGCTGTAATAAATGTCGCTCTATGTTCTGTATCATTTCCTTATCTATGACTTCCTTTGAGTGCCACATACAGAAAAATTGAAAGATGCAAGGGCCGCCTTGACATTTTCCAACTTTATTAAACACACTAAAACCAGTAAGTCGAGAAATAATGTTAATTTGTTTTTAGTGATTTTGGTTGTTAAAAGTGATGTATTTTGAGATTTTTCATAATTTGGGGGTGGTCCACAGCCCTGTATTCCACTACAATAGATCTGCCCGTACCCTGAGCAGATCCCCTTATTCAGAATCAAAGCAAGAGTAATTGGCAGTAAGATGATCATTTTCAAAGCAGTGTTTACTTGAGGATATTAATTAATCATTAATGTGATATGTTCACAAATCAGACCTTGACACGAACATCAGAAAGTGGATAAAATCTTTTTTGCTTCTAAAACTACAATATCTTAAATCATTATAAGAAATATTATTGCAATTTTAGTTGTTAATAGTTTCTTTGCACATCTAGCTCTGATGCTAGCTCTGATGCTAGCTCTTACGCTAGCTCTAAAAATCTCTGTAAATCGAATTTATTTTGTAGTTGTCAGGTGTCAACACTAGCATCCAACAGGGTTGTCAAAAGGTTTTTGTTTTGTTTTTTTACATATGCTGAGGGCCGCTAGAAAATGAACAGTGGGCCACAAATGGCTCCCGGGCCATAGTTTGGACACCTCTAATCTATTCTTAATTATATGTTATGACACTATGTGCTGAATTTTCGTGGATTTTTCTCACCGGGAGGAAATAATCCCGGTCTAAACTTTGAATTGTTGCCTTGTTGAGTTTTGTGGTACAACATCCAATGTGTCCTTATTCCTCAGGTGGAATCAGTGTCACAAAGCCTGTGAGTGTGTGGACACTGTGGGTCAGTAAAACCAGGGCAAGTACCTTCGCAGTCTATGGGAACTGCTCCGGCAGGTAACTGTGCCACGCATATGACTTTAAACATTAACACGCGCTGTCAGAATTCACTGGCATAGGATGTATGGATACATGTACTAGTAATGTACTGTACTGTCATGCAATATGTCTTTATACACTAAAGAAAATCAAATGACTACATTAACGCCATTGAAATGCATTTCAACTTAATCTTAACATGACCACTTGGGTTAGCACACAGACTATTTGATTGGAAACCAAAGTCCTCTGGCACTTACACACTTTCATTGATTCTTAACTTGATGCGACACCAACATAAAGAAGTCAGATTTATATACTGTATGTGGATGGAAGAACAAATGTTTAGTGCCTGTCAAATGTTTAAATATAACTGAATTTGTGACCAAACCATGACGTATTTAACATAAAAATGCATTTTTCGATTCATGTTTAAATTGAAAGAGACTAAAAATAATACGGATACCGCAGGTAAACATCTACAACAATGCTTCTCGTTACCCTAATTTAAGTTTCACTTCAAAGATCAAATGTGTCTGTTTAACCAAACATTATTTAGTCATGTAAGGATGTCCATAAACCAGGAATTAGATGTGATCAAGCCATCATAATCTATATAGTTTACTCTCATTATACCAGTCTTTATTTTTGATTATCATCCAATTGTAGCAAGAATTTACAGTAGTAATAAAAGTGAGCAATTATTGTGACTGTGAAAGAATGAACTTGCCTGTGCACCAACTGACTTACACACATTTTGGACTCAACCAATGCAGCAAATTATCCCTATTGTACATTAAGCTGCTCTTGAGACCTCTCTATTGATTCTCATTCACTACCATTGACGGCTATAAACGTAAAAAATTCATTTGAACTATTTCTATTAGTTTAAAAAAAAATTCTCCCACTTTTGTTAACAAGAGTATGAAAACCTATATATATTTTTTATTGAACATTTAGAAATCACATTAGTGGAGGTAAACATTGTTTGGACAAAAATCAGATTGCATCCAGTGCATATAAACTTGGACTTCAGATAGATGTGTGAAAATCTGGAGAGAAACAACTGTCTTCATTTGCACTTCTTTGTATACTCCTAAAATGCTAAATGATTTTAAGCCACTAGTCATCAGATATGAACATGTAGATGACACAGAAAATAGAATGAGATGTATTAGGGGAGCTGTAAAGATGATGTACAGTTCCGATGTATTCTATTATTAAACATAAAATTGTGTCTAAGCACAGTTAACCAACCATGCTACAAGTCAGCTGCCAAGGCGACAACACCAATCACAGTAGCCGGCAGCTTCAATTCTCCAAGTGAGAATTGCTGTGTAGTTTTAATTACCCCCAGATGATAATAATGGAATAATAATTAGTACAAGTGTTTCCCTTTTTATGGTGCTTTTACACTAGCATCCGCTGTCTTAGCAGAACACCAGTTTATTTTCTCCCTTTGTTTGGCCAGGTGGGAACGTAACTTGTAACATAATTAGGGTGCAAACTACATCAACCAGTCCAACAATAATATTGTGGCTTGTAAAGATGCTGAGTGGCTAATGACTAATGACTGATTTAGCTACAATGGTTGATGAGCAAAAAAAAGTTAATGTCAAGCCCTGGAGACTAATTAAGCAAAGGTATCAGTTTTCACTATCCAGTTTTCTTTTAGCAGAAAACATGGAACATACAATTTGTGTGCAGTCTAAGCTGCTACAGCTGGCAAAGTGTCAACAATATGCCAACTGTTCAAAAAGTGAAAGTAAAAGTTAAAAATTGCACTCACATCACTGAACGGTGAATGACACAGTCGGTGTTATCGTTGGCATGGAGACAAGTCTTGGCATACACGTTCCGATCCAAGCAAAACACTAGTGACTGCACTGTGCCAAGTGCAGTGTGAAAAATGTCTTAACAGTTTGCAGATCAGGAATTGGCAGTGGGCGGGCTGAATGCAGCCAAGGGGACACCTATTGAGGGCACATTATAGAATTCAGAATACAGTGGTACCTTGGAGTTTGAACATAATTAGTTCCTGTGAAGTGTTCAAAGTCCGAATTGTTCAACCTCCGAAACATTTTTTTCCATAGGAAATAATGTGAATGCAATTAATCCGTTCCCAAGCTCCAAAAACAGAAAATTCATATTTAAATTTATATTTGTTTGTTTTTTTACATTTACAGTACAGTATTTAAACAAAAATACATTACCTTACCTGTTATGATGTGATGGCATCAGTGGATGAAAAATGCTTTGTTAATACTAGTTGTAGTTCAGTGCTGAGTTTGTGTATTTTACATTGGATATATTGTTAGACGCAGTCCTTGGTTGAAGTCCGATTTGTACGAGTTCCGAGACGTTCAAACTCCGAGGTTCCACTGTACTGATGCTGATTTTAAATGGACATCATAGCAAATCTCTTTATGTGTGGCGTACGACATACTAGAAAGTATGCCTGGCTGGTTATATAGAAGAATAAAGGCTATATTTTTGTAATTATTAACTTTCTCAAACATTTGACACAGCTAACTCTTCTCTAACATATAGAACAGAAGCTGAGGAGGACAATTCTTGCCATAGGAAAGAATGGAACTAGAATTGGTTACACAACTGAGTTATCTGAATCATTAAAGAAAGCAGTTTTCGAAGAAACATTATAACATTTTTAACTGCCAGTCAAGTATAAAAAAAAAAGTTAGCCTACTATTAGCAAAACATACTGGCACAAGTGATTGGGGGGGAAGGGGGTCTCCAAGTGCCCATTAGATCAACTGATCACCCTGTCCAACTTTACATTATCCTCCCGTAGAGGTCTGGTTGCAGTTTCTTATGAACTTTCTTTGCACGCTTCAAACTCCTGCATGGACTCCAGCAAAATCAGTCTGCTTCCACCATGTCAAGGACTGTGCCTCTCACACACAAATTTGAAAGTGTGTGAGAGAAGCCCCTTCAATTGGTGATGAATTAAGTCGACTGTGTCCACACCCACAACGGCACAAAATGCATGTTTTAACTGCACCAAGCTGTTTGCGTCTGCAAAAATACCAGAACTTGACTAGCCCGTTTCCAATTAAGAGTTTGACAGCTTGCTACGCGAGTGGGCTTAAAAACAGAGGCAAGAGTTTACATATTTGTGGATCGAAATACCCATTTGTAAATAGTTTTGCTACAATAATGGCCCCATACAAGAGAGGGAAGTCAGATTAAAGGTGGGGGAGTTTTGTCCGTTTGTGTTTGTTTGTAAACAACCAATTCAAAACTGATTCTTCCCATGGCTCAACTTCAATCTACTCGTCAACATTGCGCCTGCCTTCGGCGACTCGCCCCCCGCTCTGTGATTGGCTGGAGGGGTAACCACAAACGTCCCTCTCATGGAAAAAATACAGGCTGGGGTGGTGGTGGTGGATGATGACAAAATCACCACCACACATTAACAGAAGCCCAGAGGTGTTGATTGAGAAGGATTACATGTGTATACATCCAGTATTTAAGAAGTGTTTATTTCTGAGTGAAAACTAAAGACCTCACTTTTAAACAGAGTAGTGCAACTATGCCAATTTGGTCATTTATGTGGTCGTGTCGTGATGGATGGAAGGATGGCAATACTTGTTATACAGTAGGCTAATGTGTTTGATCAAAGTGCATGTCAGATCAAAGGTTTGTCTTTTTCCAAGCTCTTTGCATTGGCACTTAAGTTTGCATTCCGTTTGATTTACTTGAATTCATAACCAGCACATCCTATGCTTGAGTAGGGCTAAAAACATACGCTGCACTGTGTTGAAACTGTTGCAGGGTACAGCTGGATCAGGTCCACCTGTGGCTCTTGAGATCAAGTTGTCAAGTAGCAAAGCCAAGATTAATGTGAAGCTGTTTGCAGCTGATGACTGAAAGCAAGCAAAGAGAGGCGTCTGTGTGGCCTCAGCAATGTCCTATCTGCTCATATTTCAGAGTATATATAGATGCTTGTCAAATCCCAAACAGCTCAGAGACTATTTTCGCAATTCCATGTGTTTTTTTCATCACTATTATTATAGAATGTTGGTCAGTATCTGCGTAACTACGTTGGAAAAAGAACATGATGTGTTTTGTGATGTCTGTTCTTTTTTGTAATTTTAAAACAATTCCCATTGTAAAAATATTTTGAGTAACATGTTAACTTTCTTAAGTAGAACAGGGTCATAAAAAGTCTTCAAAAAAGTCTTAAATCCAACAATTTGAATTTAAGGCCTTAAAATGCCTAAAACTGTTTTAAAATCTCATATTACGTCTTAAATACGATTTTGAAATGTCTTAAAAATCTGTCCATGTTACGGGACAGCATGTAGGAACTTTGTGCATGTAGTTAATTTGTGGTAGGCTTGCAAAGTGTGGACTCTCTGAAGCACTGTAATATGCGTGCTTCAAAATGCATGCGATTCAAACTTAGGTTGTTGCACTCTAATTAGTTCACCACTAAATGGCACTAAATTTTACACAATATTCATTTAAAACATGCATAAACTTCAATCTCGCTATAAAATTTTTAGATTTTTCTTTTGCAGTATTGATGTGAAATGAGCCTTAAATTGCATTTATTATCGTCTTTAAACTCAAAGCCCAAAACGGGTCACAATACCACGTTTTGGGCTTTTTGATGGTTCTGACCAGGCTATTTCAAAATAAAATACCACAGTCTTAAATGTGGCTTGCAGAGACCATGTAGAAAAAGAAGATAATCATTGAATAACCGAAAAAAAAATCAACATGGAAGATGAAATCTGATTGGACAAAAAAAAAAAAGATAACCCACAAACGACTGCAAGACACACAGCCAAGGGACACACTGTGAAATAAAGACAAAACAAGTCTGTTGGAAATACATTTCTACAATACTTCACACATGTATACAAAGTTTTTAATTCAATTTAGTTCAGTTAGTTCAAATTCAGTTTAGGCCTTCAGAGAAGGTCTTGAAAGCCCTGACGGCACATCACTGAGTATTAATATTGCAGGAATGAAAAAAGTCTTGTGATTTCAGTGATTATATTGCTCTTATTGTACTGAACAGTCAGCAACTTTCCTATGCTGCAATAAGTTACTTAATAAATATCTTGAAACCTACAGACAATTATATTAGTCCCCAACTAGCCTAACATCACTGTTGGGTAGTGCTGGAGTGGGACTCATTTTCAGCCCTGGAGTTTAAGTGCTCAGACTTGAATTCACGTTTTGATGAAGATACTCTTTTACCATTATTAGTGTATCAATCGAAAATAGCTGATCATTTCCTCCAATGATATTCATATTCGTATTTGATGTATATGAAAAGTACAATTAAATGCACTTACAATATCACGATCAGTGTTTATTTGAATAAGTATGAGAACTAAATGGTCAAAAAGACAAAAAGGAACCATTAGGCAAGTGTGCATAACACGCGGTAAGACAATTTACACTTAACAAGATGGTTTTATTTCGTCCCTCACCAACAGCACGGGCGATTTTATCAAACGCTTTTAAGCTTTTAAGACAGACGTTAAAAAGCCGCTAACAATGCACTTCCTTTTAATGCTCTTATTTTGAAACATATTCACACTACTTCCTGTGCACTACTTAACAGACTAACGCTAACTTTATGATCACCCCACATCAATAATAATAAGTTGACTTTCCCCATCATGCGTTGTTGCCATTACAAGTAACACTTGTGATTGTTATACTAATGTATTATTTTGTACAAACAGGTTGTAATATAGTTAGTGTTGTTGTTTCTAGTCGTGTATTAAATTATTGCTACTTTTGGTACTAAATTATTGCGACTTGGTCACACCCGTGGTAACAAAGTAGTGCAGTCAGTGCTATACATGATATCATGGCCAGCCAGAGTTTGTTATTAGCACATTTGTTTGACAAGGAGCTATAGTTGGATTCATGTGTAATAGATTAATGATATTTGCTGATTTCAAAACTAATCCATTGGCTAGAGGAAATGTATGTGCGGGCTGGAGTAGCGGCCTAAACACTTTATACAGCACTACTGCCCAGTGGGAATTTGCCAGAATACCCACATTATTCACTCCGGACATGCTGTTGGGGGAAGCCAAAGAGAAGCATAAACATGCTATACCACAGAAAAGTCTCATGCCAAGACTGGCGCTAACCATCTCAACTCTTAAGCTGTTAAGTATGCGGTGGTGAAAATAATGCTTCTAGTTTAGAGAGACTCACTCACTCAGTGAAACCTCATCTAATTTGTTCTTTGCCAAGGAATCAGCAGTCTTCTGCTCAAAACAACTTTCTCCCATGCTGTCAATCAGATGACAGCTTTCATACAATGGATTTAGTCGTTTTTACTCACATTTTAAACTAATTGTTACCTGAATATAGTAGTGATTAAAAGCAAGAGACTAAAAATGAAGGAAAAAACATAACATATCAGGCAGCCATCTGGCCATAGCTTCAGTAGTATCAGGGTTAATGTAAATTAGCAATGTAAGATTCCCTGACACTGCTTTAAGTCCTTAATGCGTCAACATAAACGCAAATACTGTACGGTGGTAGTCATGGAAACTACCAAGTAGCACAACGTCAGGGTGGGAATGAGAATTCAAAAGTATCCAAAGAGTGTGTCTGTGTGTTGTCGTTTCCTTGGCTACTCTCCTCTCGAGTGAAATCCATAGTGTTCTCTGACTTTTCCTGATGTCCACACTCTTAGCAATCCCCCCCACCTCACCTCCATTTTTGCTTGAACTTTTTGTATTGTTTTAATGTCTTTGTTTTGCTATGTCTGACTTTTACTTCAATGTAGCATTTTGTATGCAGTTATATTTGTTTTTAAAGTGCTCTCTAAATGTGTTGAAATTGAGTTGATTCAAGGAATGGCCCACATCTGTGCATTCTTACCGTTGAAATGTGCATATAGAGCTTTTGCCAGTCTTATTGGTGGCATTTCTGCTGTAGAGACAGAAAAGGATGTGAAAAATCCTTGGAGAAATCAATGTGTTCAAGTTAGGCGGGTTTCACAAGTGGCAGCGTTAAAGGCTTCACTTCTCCAGACGGCGAGTAAGCAGTATTTTTAGTCCATACATATACTGTATTTGGATCATGTCAAGACAATAATTAGCTTTTATGATTTTGCCTTCATACACCATCACAATAGATTTGACGAAACAGCCGACATGTGACCAAAAATGTAGGATTTACCATTTACTAATTGCAACAATATGCTATACTTTAATTTTAGGGGGAAATATTTGGACATTTTGACACAATAAACCAACATAACAAACTTTTTTTCAATCAATGCTTCAACACTGGAGTCTATGGACATCACCACATTTTGAGTTTCTTCCCTTGGAGACGCTTTTACCAGATCCTCACAACTTAAGTGGTCTCTTGCTGGTGTGTCCTTTTTCTATCATCACTTTTGTCTTCATTAACCAAAAGACCTATATTGGGCCGAGATCTTGGCCACTGAAGATTAATATTAAATTTTGTTGGTTTCAAAAATCTAGACAGAAAACTGGGTCGGGGCACTAATGCAATGCAAGCTGTTTAACTGTTGCCAAGTTCTTGTTGTTATTAACCTGTCAAGCAGTACTCAACACAATGGCCGGTGCAGCCAGGGCTGCATGTGGGCTTTTTGGCCAGCAGTAAATGTTGGCGTATCCCCAGAATGCCGCCTGCCTGCCTACTCCATTTCTGCATTATTGATAAACGTTTGGTCCAAGAGAAAGCCAAAGAAAGATGGGAGTGGAGAGAAAGTGTAAGAAACCTACCAGGAAGAGAAATTGCTGTGGGAAGAAGTACTGTAGGTGTACTTAGAGAGCAGGCAAGCTGCCAAAACAGCAAGAAAGGCTCACTGTATAGAGGACTAAGACACACTTGGGCAGATATAGAAGAAATAGGAGCCTCCTACACTGAACTCAACACGGATCAGCAACACCAGACACTTTTATTTATTCAAATGCTGCTGCACATGGAGCCTACCTTGGATCAGAACAGCAACAGTAGTGACCGACTGGCCTCACCTCCAAACAACTTTGGACTCTCCCATTCAAGCTGTGAGAGGACATACCAACCCATAAGATTGGGAGTTTTCTGCATTGCAAGAGAATTTAGTTGGATAATGAGAAGACATTCCTATATATTATGTCTATGATTGATTTCATTTCTAAAGTTGAAGATGATTTTATGAGATCTTTCCCATTTAAAAGGATTCTAGTACCTAAATTGTTTAACAGCACATATAGCCACTGCTCCTCACTTGTATGTTAATAGACTTTCCCCAAGTTTTGAAATGTGGGCTCATTTATTGACTTATTTGATGACTCTGTATATACAGTGAAACCTTCAAAGTCACACACGATTTGTTCTTTGACGGTGGGATATTTTATTTAATGTATTTCATGTTTCAAATTGAACTGCGAAACCAGACACTTTATCACAAAACATTTTTTTCCGGCTCACAACAATCACGTTCACTGAGCTGAATATATGGTAATATCAACAAGATGCAAAGTTTATTGAAATTTGAATGTACCATTATCTAAATCACTGTTTCTCAACCCTAGTCCTTGAGGCACACTATCCAACCTGTTTTCCATGTCTCCCTATTCCTACGCAGCTTAGGATCGTTATATCTTCTCCAGAGCTTGCTGATGAGCTGTCATTGGAATCAGCTGCGTTGGAATAGGGAGACATCAAAAACAGGCTGGATAGTGTGCCCCAAGGACCCAGTGTTTTATTTTTTAGCTTGCCTATAGAAAATACCATAATGCAATAAACTGCAATTTTCATACAAATCCAATGGCAAAAATAATTTTGTTCGTGACAAAGTTATCTCAATCGCCCATCAAAATTGTCTGTACAAATACATGCGCACACGATGTATGTAGCTACACATGCCACTTGTGTGTATAGTCCTCCCACGTGACGACCAAGCAATCAAATCGTCTCATGCAGCAGTTTGTGAATGCAGCAATGAGGCAGCCATACGTACGGTAAGAAGTTCAAGTAAATTCAGGGTTAATGTGTTTTAAAACAAGAATACATCAAGAGAAACGGAATTAAAGTGGTTTAAGTGATAATATCAGTTCATTGATGTGGTTTGTTTTGGTAACATTTTGTTTAGGGAAGTCTTAAGATTCATGTTTTTGTTTTAAGATCGATCTACGAAGTACTTGGAACTAAGATTTATTTTTACTATACCTCGGCTTGAAGACATTTTTATAAACTGGACAATGTATTGGAAAAAAAAAAAGCCATATGGTCTAATAATAGCCTACCTAGTGGAGTAAAAACAAATCTTGTTCAAACTGACATTATTATTATTATTATTATTATTATTATTCATTCCAAATCAAGTCAACACGTCCATGATGGTTTTAACGTTGTCTTTAGTTTATTTGCGTCTGGCGCACTCGTCTCCGTTCAACCTAAAATTGTCTTAACACGTCATCACACGCGACCTTTTTACACAAATTTACAGTTTTAATCTGCAGCAATTACAAATTACGTGTATTGTTTATCTTAATGACTACATCAGAGCGTATTTGTTTTTGTCTTCGGAGTGATTTAAAAGTTGAGGTCACACTTACACGATGATTGCAATAAATTAAAATTGGGAAGAAACTAAATGGATGGCATGTGCAGTTCAACACGAAAATAATCCCCTAAAACGTGAGAGAGCTCTGGTTTTATGTCGTCGCATAAAGAGGACGCCTGGCTGTTCTGTGGAAGTCCGCGGGACTTAAATCAGTGGCACGTTTCAAAGTGACGCGAGGGGGCGGGGGGGGGGGGGGGGGGGGGGGGGGGCTTCACAACATAGTGACGCGCATCAAGCTCCCTGACCGAACGTCCACATGTGCTGCTGCAATGGTACCGTTGAAATGAAAAAATGTTTTGGACTGTTTAATAATTGACAACTATGTGTGTAAGTGTCCATATGGTAATTTAATTAAACGTTTTCATAAATGTAACATTTTTGGGTTAAAAAGAAAGTATACTTTTTTTTTTGTAGTGTTTCTAGTTTAGAGGACCTGATGAACTAACACTCCTTTTGTCTCTGCTGTAGTCGATGCAGTCTTCCGCAGACCCTCTTTTCCTGTGGCTGAGAACCCAGCAGCACCAGCATCATGTCCCACGTCTCCTCCACTGCCAAGCGCTACGCTGGCCCGTCCTACACCAGCCACTACAGCTCCTACACTTCCCCCTTAACCCCGAGCCTTAGCTCCTACGGCGAGCGCAACAGGTTGTCCTCCTACAAGTCCCCTGCCTCGTCTACCTCTTCCTCAGGTTACACCTCTTCCAACTATCTGAGCAGCTCCACGGGCCGCAGCCGCAACTACAGCACCTCCCTGGACCCAGACCGGGGCCGTTTCATCCCACGGACGGACATCCTTGGAAGTAGCAGCAACCGCCGCAGTGAAAGCCTCAGTAGAACCCCTGTCAAGAGCTATGCAGGTTCTGGACTTAGTGGGGGGTCTGCTTACACAACGTACAGCTCTTACTCTTCCCCCTCAGTGCAGTCCAGCTACCTCTCTTCCTCACCGGTGGCCTCCAGAATGTCGCTTAATCGGCGAAAATCAGTATCCCAGAGTGACTTAACCAAGGACTTGGCTGCTCTGGGCCTCAATGACACCGCCTCCTCTTCCTCCACCAGCCCGTCTTCCTCCTCCAGTGCCACGAGGAGCTATCGCACTCGGACCAGTGAGGTGGCTAACACGTATGGCACTAACTCCTCAGGCCTGCCACGGAGCACTACTACTCAGGAGGCCCTCTCATGGAACTCGACCAAGGAAGGCTTCAGTAGCAGCAGCAGCAGATCACACAATTCTTCAGCGTGGGAGCCAAGTACGAGTGGAGTATGTACAGTAAGACCGCCGTGTTTTTGCACACACTGAATTGAAATGATGGCACTGTTAATACTGATGTGTTCACATATAACGCCCCAAAAGCTTTGTAGCTTGTGCAAACAACTACTGAAATAGAACAGACTCCGAAGCTACACATTCTCAACCGTTGCCAACTGAATAACAGCAATCTAATCATATGGAAACCGACAGTAATCGTTCAAGGCTGCATAGAGTAAGTGGCTTGGGACAAATGACCTCTTAACCGTGGATGGCTGACCTTTTCTGACCCAATGCAATCAGCTAACTTACACCTCCGACTAGCTCGGTCTGTAGGCGTCATCTTTAAATGTTCTATTTGTGACCGAAGCTTCCTCGAGGGCAGAAAACACACTTAACCCACTCCCCTTCGAGGATACCGGGTAGCTCTGATTAGCACATACAGTGCATGTTTGGAGGAGGGTGAGAAAGGGAAATGAGGGTGGAGAGTGGCAGAAAGACATATACACAGTGTTTGTTTATTTTCAGAAAAATATGAGTAGAGGGGAATTTCCAACGTCAAAGGTCCGAAAGCGATAATAATTTCAGACAGAATATGTCAACAAAACGTGCAGTTTAAATTCATCATCACCATCACTTGTCACAAGGCTTCAGCTTGCTGACCATCTAAAAGATTAACTACACATGTGTAATAATAGCTAAAGAACCAGAATACTTACTGCAACATAGCAAAGGGTCTGGCTGCTCTCTATAAAAAGAGCAATATAGTGGATTAATGAATAATTGCACACACATTTTAATTTCAACAAGAAGATGCTACTTATACTATGCTACACAGCACAATTTATCAATGCCAGCAATACCTATAAGCACCACTTGGTGAAAGTATTGCACTGTGAACACTTCCCTGCTTCCTCACCATTACAGTAGTGTCTGTTGACGGTGTTGCAAGGGTGACTAGTTTTACTTTATTTTTGTTTTTATTTTTGTTTCATTCTGCAGCTTGGAACAAATTAATTCACTCAAAATTTTCCATGGAAAAGGTGCTTTTTAAATCAGAACAACTTGAACAACAAATCTGTAAGCAAAATTGTTCTAAAAATCTTGAAACAAAATCTGTATTACCAAAATAATTGTAAATTAATCTTCATGCTCTTGTACAGGGGGTGGCATTTGCGGCCCACCATCCATTTTTCAGCAGCCCGCGGCATATACTAAAATAAATAATAAAAAATAGCAATTGACACAGCCTACAAGATTAATTAGAAAAAAGATGGAAGTGGGCGGAGTGAAAAGAGTGGGTATTGAAAAAATGTATTTATATACTGTAGCGCTTTTCTAGATGTGTAAAGCTACAAATCAAATAAACAGCCTAAAAAACACACAATTTCTCTTCAGAACATAAAGATCATTCCATATTAGAAGCAAAAATTGTTTCTTCCACCTTGTGCCTGGTCAAGGTACAAATTTTGAACATTAATGATCCTCATGTACAGTAACTGTTTTAAAAATGTTAAGCTTACTTCTTGTTTTGGTTCTGAATGTGGCGATAGGATTTGGGCGATGTTCAGTGCAGGGGTGGCTGTAGTCTAGTGGGATACAGGGCCAAGGCCCTGCCAAAATCTTTACAAATGTGGACACCTGTACTTCATTATTTCATTTCTGTTAAAGTAATAGACACATGCTCATCCACTATGTTTTGATCTTTCTCAGAATCAGGTAATCAGCTCTTTCCATATGCTTCAATGTGTGTTGTGATTCCAATACAGTATGATACTCAGTAGTCTGGACACAGTCTGGTGATCACACTTTTCTTCTTGGGCATCTGTAATATTTTTCAGTGACATAAAAATAAACAAAAAAAGTTGAGGCAGAAGATTGGTAATGGTTCACTGTCAATATTATTTTGAGGCATAATATTCAGCTTTGGAAGTTTCACTGTGTTTGCTTTAAAGGGGCAGTGTGTAATCTTTAGAGCCATCTAATAGTGAACTAATTATTCATATTAAAAACCCACTATTGATTTAAATAATATGCAAAACTATCCTATCAACATAATTGTTTGTATAATCGTAGGTCTAGTAATCACTAATTATTAGTGCTGTCAAAGTTAAAGTCAAACTCATTGATTAATCACAAAAAATGTATTACTAGCTTTTTGTTTTTACTAGCTTCTTCCGCTTGTTAACCACTCCGGCTTACGGCTCCGACTATCTCCACCTAGTCGCTCTTGTTAGCTGCTCCGGCTAAATCTGGCTCGCTCTTTTGGCATCACTCGCCAGGGTCCTCGCTGGATGTCAAGTCAGGTCACTTGCCGGGATGCTCATTCACTCACACAAAATAAGAATTGGTGAAAGTGTGGTCTCTCTGAGTCACCGTAGCGCTTCATCTGCATATTATTATATAGCGAGTAGCGACATCTAGTGGTGAACTTTTATACACTGTCGCTTTAAACAGCTCTAAAGATTGTTCAAAATGTTGTTACTGAGAATATGAGAGCCTCTCATACAATATTTTGGGAACTGATGATCATGTAATTGTGGGACTCCTGACTGCCCCCCCCCCCTCCCCCAACACACACAAACACACACGTGACATGTGACAATCCTTTTATATCGCTTATTCAATTAATTGCCACAGGATGCTGTAGCCTATCCCAGGTGAATTGTGAGAGGTACTAATCACCAGTCAATCTCAGGGCTGACAGAGAGACAGACAACTATCCATCCATCCATCCAATTTCTTTACTGCTTGTCTTTACGGACAGTTTGCCAGTTAATAGCAGGGCATACATCGACCAGCAACCGTTAAAGATTAGATTAGAGTCTTGAATTAACCTCTGTTTGGTGACCATGGTGTACTTGGCTTTAATCCAAAGTCAGCTGGGATAGCCTCCAGCCCACAAGCAACCCTAATGAGAACAAGCGATATAGAAAATGGATTACACATTGGGGCCATTGCTTGTGCAATGGTTCACATAGCTGCCTTTGTTGCCATGTTTGATCTATTCCCACTCAGCGCTTCATTTTCTACCTTCAAGTGACCGACCGTGACTATGATAGACTCCAGATGCGCTACAGTTAAGTGCTGCGGAGAATGTACAGTGTGGATGTCATGCTAAATACTGAGTGCTCTGTATTTGTATCTGCGCTCGAGTATAAAAACTGCAGCATCTTGATTTCCGTGCAAGCCTTGTTTTGCCTGTTTGGGAATTTGGTAGACAAATCAGCACCACGGTGAGCATTATGGCTTACAGAGGGTGTTTCCTTTGACATGTGCGTGACACACCTGGCAATTTGGTGACAGAAAGTGGACATTACACCTGCTCGAACCACGTCTAACTATTGAAGCAGGTAGTGTAACGAGATTTTGGTGAATTTGATCGGTTATTATTATTATTATTATTATTATTATTATTATTATTATCAAAATCACCCCCTGGCCGCGGCACAACTATGGAGATGGGCAGGTGTGGGGTGACACATGGACATGAATGATCGAGGTGGAAGGCAGTCTCCAAGCGCCAAAATCACAGATCTGTGACTCCAACTTTACATCATCTGACTATGGAGATCTGCTTGCACTCCCTTAAAAATGCACTTTATTTCATCAGTTACTTCTTCCGCCATGTCAAGGACGAGGTGGGCATTCCGTCAATATGCCAGAAATGACCAGTTGCCAAAAAAATATCACGGGAATGTTCAGAGACAGAGAGGGGTGGGTATAATCTAAGTGGGGATTTGAAATTTAAGAAGCAAAAGGTTCAAACAACAATGAGAGGTATCTGCACATCAAGGTGTGGTGTGACTTTGTATGGAGATTAATATCAAACAAAGTAGAAATATAAATGTGTTTAAAAAGAAGTATAAGAAGGTATTATAGATAAGTACAGAGAAGAGGAAATATGTTAGATATGTACATATGATGTAGGACTGAGATGTAGGTATAAACAAAGCTGAGAATAATTATATACAAACTTTTGTATTTATACGAGTGATTATGTCTTTTGTAGTATGTTTGTGTTATTCATTTATAAGGATATAATAGGTATATTATGTTTATGTTTTTTTCACGTGGACTTATAACATTTGGGGTTGTACTTGTATAGGCTATAAATTGTAAAAAGGGTAGGAGTTCAAATAGTTTATACTTCTTCCTAAGTGCTTTGTGTTGTTGATGTTTTTTTTAAATTCAATTTAATTAAATTTTTATCTTTTTTTTTTTATACATGTTCGATATAAATTAATTAATTGAGAACACTTGTCGTCTGCCCCACACAGGAATGCCCTTTTTGTTAACGATTGACGGGAAACTTCGAAACATTGACGACCTAAGCATTGCCGGAAAGGGGTTTTCGTCTGTCAATGTAATAATCATCAACCCATCAATAAATTCTGCAATCTGGACGTCCCATTCTGCTAATGGATTGGAATGACGAATGATGGAGTATTGACGGATGCCCACTTTGAAAGACGGAAACATTGACGGACGCTCATTTTTCTGAGCAATCGACGAATGACTGATTGTGACTATAATGCGGTTCGGCTTGAAATATTGATGGATTGACAATGACGGAAGGGTGTGTCGCTTGATGACAATTACCAAATGACGGACGCTCAAAATTCATTGCCTTGCCGGCCCCTCAGCCCTCTATTTTCATGTCTAGTGCAAATCGGGTGCGGGGTGCAGTAAAAACCTGAGACTGGGAATTTGGTATTTTTACAGATGCACTTGTGCAGTTAGCAACCAGTGTTTTGCTCAATTGAGGGCATGAACACAGTCAACTTGATTTGCCATGCATCTTGTGCATAGTCTGTATCTTGCAACATGATATTCCATACAATTAATATACATTAACTCATTCACTGCCATTGACGGCTATTGACGTCAAAAATTAATTTGAACTATTTCTATTAGTTTAAAAAAAAAATCCACTTTTGTTTACAAGAGTATGAAAACCTAGAAAAAATATATATTGTACATTTAGAACAGATATAGAATTTATGATTAATTGTGAGTTAACTGTTGAAGTCATGTGATTAATTACAATTCAAAAATAGCAGTGTCGGGCAATTAAAATCGTAATTAATTGCATGACTTCATGAGTGAACTCACGATTAATCAAAAATTTTATATCTGTTCTAAATGTACAATTAAAAAAATTCTAGGTTTTTATACTATTGTTAACAAAAGTGGGAAAATTTTAAACTAATATAAATAGTTTAAATGAATTTTTGACGTCTATAACCGTCAATGGCAGTGAATGAGTTAAAATAGCCTATGTCGTGCAATAATTAATGTATGATTAGCATTAAGTTATCACTACTGAACTGGCACTGCACCAAAACTGTACTGTAATGTAAAATATCCAAAGGGTTTTCAACCTTAAATTGACCTTATAGTGAGTTGTCAGTCAGTCATTACATTTTTTTATGTGAGTTTATACTATAGAATAGAAGTGTTGCAAAAAGTTTATAGATTTTTTTTTTTATGGTTTATGATTGACTACATGAGAAAGAAAAAAATATCTAATATGATACTGTATTAAGGCTCCCCAATTTGTACTGAAGACATCATTCTGTTCCTGAAGTTACACAGAAGGCTTCATTCTGTCCTGGGAGCCTCCCACACATTCCCTTGAACTTACACGAGTGTTTTAACAGCATTTGTCAGCATTTAATCTTAGCGTAGGAATGTTGATCCAAGGTCCATTGTCAGTACATATTCATCATTGGCTTTCCAGTTGCACCTTACGACATAGTTTGTCCTTTAAAAGACGGCTGGCTATCCTGTTGTTTTCCTATTCCGTTCAGAAAATACAAACCAATCACTTGGTACTGGACGTCTCAATCCTCCAAGATCAAATTGCAGAGACTATCATTCAGCTCTATTTATTAAGATGACTGTTCAGCTCTTCATCATAAGCATGCTGACCGTTTAGAAGATAAATACTACATTATCTCCCAGATTACATTGGAGTCCGCATGAGCCGATTCTAGCCTCCTACATATAGACTCCATGCCTGTTTGTTGTGTACACAGAGATTGAAACTTGAGATTCCTGTTAGGAACACTGTGTGCCTTCGCTTCTGAAAATTACTTTGAAATCTAAAGGCGGAAATATATGCCACCAAAGAATTTATATCACTTTGAATTGGAATCATTGCATTGAAAAACGGATTCTGAATTTTACAATTTGTAATTTGCAACTAAATTCTAATACACTTGAAACTGAATTTAAAATTAGGAAATGTATTTACATTTATCTGAAACTGTATATGAGGCTCACTGAAAATTCAATTACCGGTATGTTGTATTTCCACATTCCGTTTTCCAGTTACAAATTCCGTTCTTCTCAACACAAATTCAGTTTGTTCGACAGATATCTGGGTACTTGAAAGAAGAGCAGTTGATTTCACATACGCAGATCTCCTCTTCAACCAAACAGCACCTTCATTTTTAAGCAAGTGACACGGGGCTCTCTGGAAAGTGGAATCTCCGAAGCAGCTCTTAAGTCTTAAGCCTTGTAACATTTTCTTTAACCTTTGTGGTTTATGTCATCGGGTGTGGGAGGGATGAAAAGGTGCTTCCTTTCACATAAGGACAGTGTTTTGTTTGCAACATATGACAACAAAGTATGTGTGTCTCGATTTCCATTTTTTTCTTTTTTCTTTTCCGCTTATAGAAATCACGTTTGTCCAGACATTTTAATGTTGGGTTTATTCAGTGATCAGTAGTTTTTTACTTGTATATATAGCTGAAAGATAAAGATTGCCCCTTGTTATTAACAGCTTATTGCCAAGATCCCTTGGCTCAGTCAGTTGAAAGTCACACTTGTTTGTCATTTGACCATATGACAACATAGAAAAATACAAACACGATATCACTTCTGAAAATTGCCTTGAATATACAGCGTGTATGAAAACTTCATTTTGCTATTTTAAGTCACAACAACAACAACAACAACATTACAGTTCTTCCTGGTCACATGTCCTGACCCTAGCCTAGATAACGAAATATTACTGCTGTCCGGTGTCACACTCTGTATTCCCTTAAAGCACAGGTGCCAAAGTCCGGTCCTTGGGGGCAGGAGTATCTGCATGTTTTAGAGGTTTCCCTTGTCCAACACAGCTAACTCAAATGATCAGCCCATCAGCAAGCTCAGTAGAAGCCTGATAACGATCCTGTTCATCAAATCAGGTGTGTTGGTGGAGGGAGACGTCGAAAAACAGGCATGACAGTGGCTATCGAGGACCAGGGTTCACTGCTCCTGAGTTTAAGGAAGGGACTACCGTAATTTCATTCAGCAAACTCAACTGTTGCTCCTAGTCCCATGTCATGCTCTAAACATTATTATGGAGTAGTAAAGTAGTATGTCCATCTCCCAATTACACTGCTTTAGATAAAGACATATTAATCTGGAAACTGAAAGTAGTCTGAATACTATGCCAGTAGACTCTTTGCACATATGGCCATGACATCATACTGTATCTGTTGCGGATAATAGTTTTGTCTCTAGTTTAGTAGATTATCACCAAACCATAGTCATATGCTATATTCACATCGCAAGTCATTTCCAGTTCTTTTACCCATATGTACAGTTGACCGCTACCGCAGAATCACATATTTGCATATTAAGGGGGGAAAGTATTTTTTCCCCAAGGTTTTTCTTTCCCCATTTTTCTCGATGATTTTCATGGAAAATGTTAATTGAATTTTTTTCCAGCGTCAATTTTTTTTTCAAATCCGACCTCGGCCTCCTTCGTAGTGGATATAAATCAGTTTTGTATCCGATGTGACTGCAGTGCGGACACTCAGGTTGCGCTCATCTGACA
Source organism: Leptonotus elevatus (assembly GCF_054856555.1). Classification (NCBI taxonomy): domain Eukaryota; kingdom Metazoa; phylum Chordata; class Actinopteri; order Syngnathiformes; family Syngnathidae; genus Leptonotus; species Leptonotus elevatus. The sequence continues at coordinate 4,784,580 of NC_141245.1, forward strand.
TACGTCATCAGAAAAAAATATGCACTGCTCCCATGCAGTGGTGGCAGGCTTGGTATGGTGGGAGGCATTAGCATGTAAACAAAGGAGCGAGGACCTAGGCAGTTCGAAATAGAGGAATGAGATCAGCTTCTACACACAGGACCATATTTTCGTATCTAAATATCGTTTTGTCCTTTTTAACAAGCTATAAAAGTGTTTAAAAAAAAACATACATACTACTTGGTTCAAATTTAATATTTTAACAAGAAAAAAACAGTAACATCCTCTTTTAACTCAAAACTTTTTTTAATCCACCCTATCCCCCCAACTACAGGTTCTGAGCAAGCTAGCATGAGCTTTTGCCATGTGCATGTATTATGCATTAAAGCCAATGTGCCATCGACTGGATGCCTATTACTCTGGCCAACAAATACTGTATTGTGGTGAGTGACCTAAAAGGAGATAGACATTCAGCAAGGAACTACCGGTATGGCTTTAAGGCAGGGGTGGGAGTATGATGTTTCTCGTTCAAAGGGATGAGAGAGATCAAAGGTCTTGGAAACAAGTCAGTTTTGTGTGGAGAGTAAAAGAGATTTGGCTTGCCTTTGTTTCCTTGTCTTATCATTCCATAAATGACTTCCGTTTCTTTGAATTTCCTCTAGTTTTTGAGATATCGATATTTTTCACAATTACTTGATTGATAATTAATGTTCTTTGAAATGTTATGAAATGTGCTTTGATCATTACTAAAAGTAGTGTTTGTACTTTGACGTCACCTGTTGTGTTTACTGCTAACATTGCTGAATTTACTGCATTCAAGAAACACGATTTGCATAGAAGGTTCTCTATGATGGTGATTGCCGTCTTTCACCATCTCGCTTCAGAAATGAAAGAATACTGTATGGACACAGATACAGTCTCATCAAAGTTGTAGTATAAAAAGACTAAGAGAATTCTGTGGTGACCGACAAGGGACAAACATTCACCAGGGGCGGCCTACACCTTTAAGGCAAGGCTGGGAGAATTACGTTGCTTGTTTCAAAGGGAGCGAGATCAACGGGTTGAAACTTCTTGCTTGCTGTATGAATAGTTTGGTGTAGAGAGTAAAAAGATATGACTTGCCTTCACGTCCTCATCTCATTTCCACTATACTAATGTCATAGTTTGCCGATTATTACCATGCGGCTGCCGTGGCATACCTGTTTTTTAAGGCTTAATGTTGTGTGTAATTGTGTGTGCATTTTTTTAGCTGCAAAATGTGAACACGCCCTCCCCCTTATCAGATGTGATCTGGTGCCAAAACACTAAGCACCCCTAAACTTCCGATCCTAGAATTGCCCCTGCTATGCATATTTAAGCAGTGTACAAGAGCGTTTAGTGTGTATAAATCCTACGGGATTTTTTTCCATTTTTGTATGTGTAGGCCCCTATACTGTAATTTGGTATCACTGCGTCATCTTGCTCAAGGTTGGTTAAGTGTAGGTGTCTGCCATTATCAATTCAGGCCTGTGTGGTCTTCTTCGACCACAGCCTGAAGACCTCCTCCTGAGGTCTTTACATCAGTGCGGGGGGAAGCTGGTCTCTGACATAGACTGCTTGGCGGGACTCGGAGGCGGGCACTGACGTCTGTGGTAGGCGGTCCGTGTTTAGGGGACGTTAAAGGAAAGGGGTGGATCGAGCGAGCTGACAAACGGAATGATATTAATTTTCAGAGATAGTACTCTGTTTAGGTGAAGGCTGATACAACTATTGCCAAAGCGGATTTTGGGGGGTTGGTTATTTCTATTACCTGTACTTTTTTTCTCATCCTCTCCTTGTAAATTCACTAGGTGTTGTAAAGAGGAGGTTTAGGAGGAGATTTATATTTGGCGTTTTGCTGTTTTAATGAATGACAGAGCGTGTCACGCACGACGCAGCATCAGAAACACGGCAGTTAGCCAGCAGGAGCGCGTTCTAGACTACCGGCACTCGTCGGCTCCATTCTTCCTTCAGCATGCCGAGCATGAGACAGACATACACGGTGACCGTTCCCGAGGAACCGCCGGCAGCCGCGTTCCCCTTTCTTAAGCAAGAGATGAGGAGAAAAGGCAGCATGTCAGGCTCGGCGCTCGTCTCGGCGTTCGTGGGGCTCCTCATTAACCAAGCCAAGGTAAGAGAGAGAGACACGGTGCCCGCTACGTTCTTGTTATGTCACGCAAATGAATCCGATTTCAAACACGAGCGTTTCATTTTGAAATTGTTTTTTTCTTTATTTTTCTTGTTTTTGATTTCAGTAGTTCTGTCAAGGAGTAACATTAACATTTTGTGAATGACTGCTTTTCGAGCTCAAATCCGGCTCAAGTACGTTAACAAGCAGTCACGCAGTTCCACTCATATATGTTGTGTTGCGTCTGACAACTGCGGGGGTCAGTAAATGTATGCGTAACGACGTTGGTCATTCACAAAAGTCACGTTGTAAAGACTGCTGGTGTGTTATGTATTTTCTGGAAAATTGTGTCAGGTTAACGTTAAGTATGAGAGTCATTTGCAGAGGTAAGCCGCTCTCTTAAGCCGCTGTACGCCAGTGTGTCAGGAGCTAGCAAGGCCCGCACTAGCAGGTCACTCGTTATATAACCAGGCTTAATCCTCAACATAGGCTACACTACAACTGCTCTTACTACTGTACTGCTTGCTCTTCATAAAGACAGAGAAACCCCAGCAAAACAGGGCATTCCTTCATGCTTTGGGATATTGTTATATTGGCATAATGCACATGTGCCAAATATATAATGTACTCCGTTGTTCATACTAGTGTTTAAAGTAAAATATTCATGATCAATGAAAGGACTGGTGAAGGGTTCTCCAAGAATTGTACTCACGTGAGATGGGGGAGGGACACGTCTTGTTATGTTTACTTGATGATAACACTCAAATGTCACAGAGGGCACCAATGGTTTGTTAGGGGGCAGCCAAGTACTGTTTTTGTGCCCTTGCTGTTAAGATTGTGCGAGCATATATGTATGGAAAGGTACAAACACCTACGTTGTAATTAACCCTTATGCATTGCATTACATTTTAACGTGGATTACAGTGTTAGTAGTACAGGGATTTCATTGCTAACATATCAATGTGTCAGTTAAGGTTTAAATAGCCTAATTAACCACCACACTATGTTATGGTCAAATTTACCCATTTTAAAGTTTAACGTTATACTAAAAAGTCATGACTAATTTTAATGAATGAAATTTCTGCTTCGCTTTATACATGTAGTTAGCAAAACAGTCCTAACATGCTAAAGATCAATTTGAAAATTATTTTGCTTTTCTTGATAAACAAATGTGAGACAACTGTGTTGTCAAATGGTTTAAAAAAAATAATAATGCTATTCCCAAGCCGCAGCGTTGTGTTGAGAATGCCATGTGCCAGCTTCTGTTATGTAACATTAAATCATATTAGCGTGGCCATGGACTCTGGGGCTAGCCAGTGATTGCAGCTTGCTTGGCACGCTTGATGTTTTGTTGTCACTGTCCACCTGCTCCCCCCCCCCCCCCCCCCCCCGTCAAACGCCTTCATGTCCTCCGCTCCTCCCTCCCCTTGTCCACAACCAGCGTGGCAGGGGAACGTGCTCTGTCCTCCCTCTGGCGTGTGTGTGTTGTCTATCAGAGACATGTGCATGCAACTACATGAGGGTGTGCGTCCAGTGTATGTGTATGGTTGTCTCTGAACATGTGCAGCAAGCCCCACGGGACACTAACACTGGAAACAACTGCACTGTTCTGCACTGTGGTGACCCACAAGGGATAGACATTCACCAAGGATCTTCACTTTGAAGGCAGGGGTGGGAGAATGACATTGCATGCAGAGAGATCAAAGGGTTAAAGGGCTAAAGTAGCTTCTTACCTGCTGTGTGAACAGTTTTGGTGTGGAGAGTTAGGAGACATGGTTTTCCCTTCACATCCTCATCTCATCATTTACTGTATCTCCACAGCACTGTGTTTAATACAGACTGATAATTTGGCATCTTACCCCTGTATTACCTTACTGATGATATAATTAATAATAATAATAATAATCCCAACCCACATTCATTGGTATTGTGATATTTACAAGATGGGGGGGGGGGGGGCACGACACGACACGACACGACACGACACGATACGATACGACACGATACGATACGACACGACACGACACGATACGACACGACACGACACGACACGACATAATTGATGTACCTAACCTTATTTAACAACATGCACTACTCCAAGGATCTACAACCTGTGGCTCTGGAGCCACATATGGCTCTTTATTCCCTCTTCAGTGGCTCCCTGTGGATCTTAAAAAAAATAATAATAATAATAATAACATATTTTTTATTTTTCAGATAAAATATTCTTTACATAAATTAATGACAGAAAAGTTGACAGAAAAAGAGACATAAGGTAGATGATAAACTGTCCATAAAATTGTCAAAAATGTCAAATATTTTGTTTTTATTTTTTTATAAACAATTTTAAAAAAGTCAGAAAACGTTCAAAAAGTAACTATAAAATATCTAAAAACAAAAGAAGAAATCCCGAAAATTACCCTGAAATGTTGACAAAATTGCCAAACATGTCAGAAAATTGATAGCAAAATAGGCAGGGAAAAAAGTAAAAAATGTGGAAGAAAATAAATTGGACGCAGCATATTTCTGTGTTCTGGTGCAGCTCTAATTAGCTATACATTAAACTAACACTAACACTGTTCCGTTCATCACAATGTTGAAATGTCTTGCGGGGGGGGGGGGGGTGGGGGGCGACACGATACGATACGATACGACACGATACGATACGACACGACACGACACGACACGACACGACACGACCCGACATAATTGATGTACCTAACCTTATTTAACAACATGCACTACTCCAAGGATCTACAACCTGTGGCTCTGGAGCCACATATGGCTCTTTATTCCCTCTTCAGTGGCTCCCTGTGGATCTTAAAAAAAAAAAAAAAAAATTAACATATTTTTTATTTTTCAGATAAAATATTCTTTACATAAATTAATGACAGAAAAGTTGACAGAAAAAAGAGACATAAGGTAGATGATAAACTGTCCATAAAATTGTCAAAAATGTCAAATATTTTGTTTTTATTTTTTTATAAACAATTTTAAAAAAAAGTCAGAAAACGTTCAAAAAGTAACTATAAAATATCTAAAAACAAAAGAAGAAATCCCGAAAATTACCCTGAAATGTTGACAAAATTGCCAAACATGTCAGAAAATTGATAGCAAAATAGGCAGGGAAAAAAGTAAAAAATGTGGAAGAAAAGGTGGAAGAAAATAAATTGGACGCAGCATATTTCTGTGTTCTGGTGCAGCTCTAATTAGCTATACATTAAACTAACACTAACACTGTTCCGTTCATCACAATGTTGAAATGTCTTGCGGGTCAAGACAGTTTTCTGTTATTTATTTGGCCTAAAATGGCTCTTTTGACAGTAAAGGTTGCTGACCCCTGCACTACACAAAACGATTGTACTAAGTTGAATAAATAATTTTGCTTCATAATAGCAAAACCGCTGGAAATGAAACACTAGAAATATTATGTTATGTGAAATGAATGTTGATTTTCCCCATGATGCTTTACTGTAGTCGGTAGTTCTCTACATGTAGTTTTTATTTTTATTTTTTAGGACTGATTCACAGTGAAATAAACTATTATTCAAGGTCCTCTTTTAATTACTGCATTTGACTCTTTACTAATCAAATAGTGTTAAATGTGTGAGACGGTGAACTGAGCTACAAGTCTTGAGGACTGAACACTGGCATATGATGACTGATTTCATCCCTCAAAAACACTTGCTAGAAAGTGTTCTTGCTAGCACTCACTTGCTGGCTAGAATTTGCGCACACACTCTCTCTCACACCCCCCCCCCCCCCCACACACACACACATTAAGTGACCAAGTGTTACTTGTATGTCGTGGGAGTGGAGACTTAACAGTAGCAACATAAGCAGCCTCAGAGGGAAAGAGAGAAATTGTTGACGATGCCCTGCCAAAGTGAGAGGCAGGTCAGAACAGACTGTTCTGTTGCTTCGTCTCATGCTGGTTTGCCAGCCAATCTGCTCTTGGTGGTCGGCAGACTGGGCACTGCCAGGTGGACCGAGGCGTTCTGCTGCTTCTTTGCCTGTACTTTAGTTTACAGGCCAAGATACGCACAAATAAAGCAGAGGTGGCAACGTGTCACCTGTCAGTGACTTCATTTGTTGGATTGGACAGTTTGGCCAATAAGGCAACAATAGTTATATACAAGGGTACATCTGTTTTAACTTAATTAGTGTACAGTATTTAATTTAAGCATTTGTTATAGTATTTGAAAGAGGTTTTCAACAATGTTGTGAAATTATTTAGTTTTTGCACATGGATTTACCGGTAATTATCCTGGGCTTGGCTGGCGAGGAGTCCAGGGTGTACCCCTTCTCTCGCTCAGTCAGCTTGAATAGGCTTGCATCTGTGTCACTAAAATGCAATAATGATCTTAACTCATTCACTCCCAGCCATTTTCACTGAAGCAAACCCCGGCTGTTTTACTGGATTTTCCCTGATTTTGCAAGACCCACAGAATATTGTGTTCGATTGCTATAAAAACATAGAACCTACCAAAAGAAAGATTAGAGTCTCTTCTTTCATCAGGAAAAAAAGTATATTTCTAGCTGTTTCCGTTTTGTAGCAATTAGCATTAGAATATAGCTAAGTTTCATCATTATTCACAAACCTGTTGAAAACACTGGGGAAAATAGCTCTTTGCAACATGGCCCTTGTTGATCTCTTATACTCTGCTGCCTTCTGCTGGCCGTTTTTTGTAATAACTACCATTGCTTTAAGCGACCTCTTCGGGTCAGAGGCTGCATCAATGCTCTAGCATAAAAAACGTATTGATTCGTTTTTGGAACCATGGCAATATTTAAAATATAACATATTTTATACAAGCATTTGCTCCCCAAAACATATAAAAACGTTCTATTTTACGTGTATATACATTACTGTAATCAATGGGACTGGGGCCACATTACTTCTAAAACTCGAATCACAACCAATGATTGTTAAAAAAGTAGAATATTAAATATGCAGGTGTATGGTACTTGCCTGGCATTTACATATTATCTTAAAAATATTTTGAATAGCACCCACCTGACCACAACTCTGGGTGGTTGTGGCTGGTTTACTAGCTGGTCTCCATCTACTACATCATACGCAAGGGGAGATTGTTCATCTTGCAGTTGGTTTTACTGTAAATGCACTTCGCCATGTAGTTCGCACGCATCTCTGTGCACTGTGTTTAAATGGGTTAATGATGGGAGACGCTTCAATTGGCCGAGAGTTGGCTGCATTCTCTCTCATGACGGTGCAAAGCCCTGTTCTAACTGCGCTTGTCTAGTAAAATACCAAAAGAAAGAAAACTTCACCCATGCACACAGTTCGACTGCACTTTGCACTAGACTTGCGCTAGGTACGAAAATCGGGCCCATGGAGTTTAAGTCAAAGTGAGGTTGAGTCTTTCATATGTTTTGGCCAAGCAAGTCGTAAGTCATCAAATCAGCGACTTAAGTCTACTCGAGTCCAATTCTTGTGACTCAAGACCCCCACCTCTGCGATTTGTATACAGATTTCCCGAGTGAGGAAGCTACCATCATGCATGATGACGTATGTGGCCGTGTGAGGCTCCATGGCTTGGGTTGCCAAATACAGAATCCGGAATTTGTTTTGTGGGATTCCTTAGATTATCGTTGATGTAAACACAGAATGTCTTCTGCGCCAGCCAGTTACATTTTTCATATTGGTGGGTGAATTTATAGTCAAGCAGAAAAGTGATTCATTGATTAAAAAGGTTGAGTGTAAAAAAGCAGCATGTGAGGTGACCTTGCACTGATCCATTTCCTCCACTCCAAAATAACCCACCATCAGATCTCCATCTTTGAATTAAGTGAGCACATAGATTGGACAGATTATACTCATTATAACCACACTGTCGGGTACCTGCCAAAAGGACATTTCCTACGTCCCTTGTTTCCGGCTTTAGGAAGGAGTTCAACCGGATTCCTGAAATGCCCTTTCCAATTAATGTTGCCAATGCTTTTAGGCTAAAGGAGGATCTGGGTTTGTGAAGTAGTTCAGCAGTAGCCCAGGGTGCTTTCTGGCATTTATGAATGAAGCATTTATACTAAGTTTCCCCGTGGGTCACCTCTTTAGTGGACAGTATGTATACATCTGCCTGCTCATGTGGAACTACTGGAATGTGAGGCCATATGATCCCTCTTGTGACTCTTTATCACTTATCTTTTTGACCATGCACCATTTCTTTTACACAGGATAAGTAGAGTATACAACATGTATTGTACTTGACATTGTCAAATGCTCCTGATGAATGTATAAATTGAATGGCGATGTAGGCAAAAATCAAAAACATTTTTTGCAGTGCTGCTGATAACACTGCTGCCTGCCGCAGCCAAAGTGTATACATGAGTTTAATCCACTACACACACGCACGCACACACACGCGCAAGCACACACACGCACACGCACCCCCCCCCCCCCCCCACACACACACACACACACCATTGCCGCTTTAAACTGCTTACGTCTGAGAATCACCGCAGCATTTGCATAACGGAATTAGCTGTCATTATGGTCATGCTACCGGCAGGGATCAGAGCATGAGCCAGCCATTCCCATTCATGTCCCAATCCTTTTTCACGCGGTGCTTAGGAAATGGATATTGAGAAGTGTAATTGCATTTTGTTTTGTGTCACATCATATCACAGGAATTGACAAGCGGCTTAAATCAACTTAGTGGAAACTGCTGAGATTTTTCACCTTGAAAGTGAACTAGGGACAATTTATATAACAACTACAATATTTCAGACTGTACATTACTGAGATATGAAAATCTTCAATGATGTCTTTAATGTGTGAGTTTAATGAATTAATTATATTGCTTAAAATAACCACTACTACCACTACAGTTGTTACCACAAGATGAAAATATTGGCTTAGTTGTCCTGGTCTCATGCCAATAAAACTCAAAATTTTTTTAGTTTGAAGGCTTGTAAATCACATACACTGAGTCACACACTCTCAGCCCTCTCACTGTAATGTCCTCTAGCACTGCATCGTATAAAAAAAAAAAAAGAAAGAAAGAAAGATAAGAATAGCGTTGCTACAGAGACAGAGCTGGGATGATGTTTTCCGAGCTGTGACGTCAGCCAGGCTTAGGATCAGCCAATAGCATGTAGACGAGGAGGCACAATCCGACCACGGCATCACTCAACACAGTGCAGCGTCCTGCATGTGTGTGTGGGTGCATGTGCGTGCACATGTGGATGTGGCACTGTATCTTATGAAATACAATTTGAGGTGTCCAGAGAGGATGGAGTTTTTATTGAGGCTTGTCAGACAAATGTTTGATGGAAATGCTTCATGTACTACCATCAGGCGTGGGCAAACAATATTAGTGAAAACATTAACACCATCCGTCAGCCTTTTTTCTACACCGTGGACATCAGTGCTCAAAATATGATGCTTAGCTGATTTGAGTGTCTTTAAGAGCGTTGTTTTTACTTCAAAATGTGTGTGTTTTGACCATAAACCAGTCCCTACATTTCAGTTTATTGTAGATTAAGTATTTTACAGTAATGCTGTTTGAATTCACGATTTACAGTACACCAGATGAACTTCTGTAAGTCAGAGACAGGCATGATTGTTTGAGGTCTGTCCTGAAAATATGATTTTAAAGGTATCAAGTGGTGAATAATGATATGGAGCTTCATTAAATTCTAGCTCTGCATCTTCAAACAGGGCACATTCCTTATCAACCCCCTGACTATGTGTTAGTTCTTCTAGCCATTCAATTATATAACCACTGCAACTTATGTAATGGAATTTAGCAGCATTATGTGACAAGTTTTCTACAATTTTGCATTCGGTCAAGAATGTGAAAATGTGGTAATATAACACAACAGCTGTTGTGTCAATTTATAAATAAATAAATAAAAAGCCTAAATCCTGATTTGACTGCGAAAAATGTGCATGAGTTGGGACTATCTTCCTCAAGATATTGTGATCTGTTATCGTCTGTTGATGAATAAAGCTCTGCAATCCGAGAGGGACAAAAAGGACCTCCAGTCATGTTGGCCACCTGACTGTCATTGCTAGACCAAGACAACACCCAGCCATCCATTTTCTGTACCACGGAGCGATGGAGCCTAGCGCTGCAGACTTTAAGCGAAAGGCAGATTACATCTGGATGAATGGTGGCCAATCACAAGGCACATATTGAGACCACATCATTAGTCAAATAAGAAACATGTGACTATAACACATTAAATAGACTCATTTTACTCCTGGTTCTATTTTTATATGTCGAAACAGTTCAAACATGAAACTAAATGATACATTTTATACAATATTGTGTACAAGTACTTATTATTAAAAGCAAATGTATATGTCTGGATCATCATTCTAATTTTTATTTTCACCTCGTGTATATTATTTCAGTACAGTACATTATTATTGTTCCAAAATGCAAATTGTACACTTGACAAAGTGCATTATTTACCTTCAAGGTTTGATTGAATACTGTGCGTTTGTCTTTCAGAACTCAAAAAGTGCCCAGGGATTGGTGGGACTGAAAAACCTGGGGAACACAGTGAGTACAGCTCCCACTTCACTACAAATAATTTGACATAGTGTCTGGGAAAGGGAGAAGTTGTACAGGCTTGCACTTATTGCAGTTAGTGTGTTAAATGTTATCAGTTTGTTGACATCTGCCTCCACCAGAGTGGGGGGTCTTGAAGAGTGTGCTAAGCAACAGGCTTCGCTAGGGTTCCTAAAATAAATGGGATTTGTGTGTTGCTCTTTGTGTGAGGTTAGCTCATCGGGGCACTCATCGGGGAACTCTGAACTCTGGACCGAGCAGCACTCATTCTCTTTCGCTTTGACCAGTTTGAGCCTGCCAAAGTGCACATTGCCTTTGTGCATGTGACCACAGCAGCATTGTATGCTGGCGACAACTACTTCATTTTCCCGAGAAGACTTTTGTCTGCAGGAGTACATTTCAGATGGAGATATTTATTTTGTGACGTCCATCACAAAATTTATCAATCTCCAGTTTTTATGGAGCCAAGTGTGAAACGTGATTGATACAAAGTAAAGCTTAGATTAAGTCTTCTAGGGCCCAACATTCCTAATTTTGTGGGCCCAACATTCCTAATTTTGTTTCAAACAAATACAGACACCGTGTATAAATTATCATTTACAATTTTACTTGTTATTTTGCCGGGGGGGGGGGGGGGGGTCTTGCAACTATGACCATTTATCATTCGTCCGTGTAAATCCAAATCAAGAATTAACAAGATTTTGTGAAAACTATTGATCACAGGCACTGATGAAACCATTGTTGATGGAGGTCAAATTTCCCGGTTGTTGCACCAGAAGTTATTATCAACTCAACATGTGATTGTTCAACTTTGAAGGAAATCCAACTGTTTGTTTTGGTTTATTTGTAGTGTTTCATGAATAGTATCCTGCAGTGTCTCAGCAACACACACAGCCTGCGAGACTATTGCCTGCACAACTTGCACCGCAGAGACCTTAACAACAACAGCCGCACCAACACAGCCCTCATGGAAGGTGAAAGACTCTCTGAACACAATCGCAAACATGAACTTGTTCAGACTCTTAACCTCTGGCTTTGATTTGAATCTCTATGAGATTGTGAAGTGCATTTCAATATTATGTCTGTTGGCAGAGTTTGCCAAGCTGATGCAAACCATGTGGTCGTCGACCAGCAGTGAAGCTGTCAGTCCGTCTGAATTCAAAACTCAGATACAGAGATACGCTCCCAGATTTGTGGGATACAAGTAAGCCTTTTTTTTTTTTATAAAAAATATTGTCTGGCTAGTTTGTCTTACAAGCAGTAAGTGAGTAGAGGTCATAGCGCTGAATTATTTTGTGTCTTCTCCAGCCAACAGGATGCTCAAGAGTTCCTGCGCTTCCTCCTGGACGGCCTGCACAACGAGGTCAACAGAGTCACAGTCAGGCCGAGAGGCACAGTCGAAGATTTTGATCATCTGCCGTAAGTATTGTGAGACAACCAGCACAGAAGGCACGATGCCTCTCAAATAGAAGTTTTTGTATGGCAGGACCAGTCTTATTAAGTAGTAGCCAATCAAAACATTTCTTTGCATTAATATGTTCTGTGTGACCCCACTATTCTAAACATGCTATCCTGATTAATATTGATTTTGTGGAATAAGAATTAAGCAGAAAAATACAGTATTAGACTAGTGGAACATAGAACATATTATTGCAAAGAATTAGTTTTACTTGATCCATCCAGCCATCATCTACCGCTTATCCGGAGTCGGGTCGCGGGGGCAGCAGCTTTAGCAGGGAAGCCCAGACTTCCCTTTCCCTAGCCACTTCAGCCAGCTCCTCCGACGGGATCCCAAGGCGTTCCCAGGCCAGTCGAGAGACATAGTCGCTCGAGCGTGTCCTGGGTCGTCCCTGGGGCCTCCCGCCGGTGGGACATGCCCGGAACCTCCAGGGAGGCGTCCAGGAGGCATCCGAACCAAATGCCCGAGCCACCTCAACTGGTAGCGGCTCGACATTGAGTCCCTCCCGGATGGGCGAGCTTCTCACCCTATCTCTAAGGGAGAGCCCGGATACCCTGAGGAGGAAACTAATTTCAGCCGGTTGTATCTGGAATCTTGTTCTTTCGGTCACGACCCACAGCTCGTGACCATAGGTGAGGGCAGGAACGTAGATTGGATTATCGGTCTACCCCTATTGTGTTGGTCCGTCATTGACGGATGCCCAACTTTTGGCGAGTGCTTTATGACACAATGCCTCGAATAAATACACGGACTTGAGCACAGACGTCCGTCGATCTGGGTCAGCACAGACGGTCCTTCTCAATCTGTGTATTTATTCGAGGCTTCACGTCATAAGGCACTCGCCAAAAATGCACACGCACTCGCTGAAAGGTGGACATTTGTCAATGTAACGACGGAAGTGCCCACCTCTAAAACTCTGTTGATTCATGTATCTGGCAATCACAAAATCATTGAACAGCTGAAACCTTTAGTATCTTGTGGAATAACAGCTCCCCGATTTTAAATCACTTTCTGCTTCCTACACACTTGCAAATTAATTAATTTGTGTCCAACAATAAAAATATCTAATATACAATATGTGGCAATCATTCATTGTCAATTTTTTTTGTTTCTTTGCGGATCTTTTAAATTGTTTACCCTCTAGAAATATTCATATTAGCATTTAAAAAGGCACAGTATGAGGATGTGTCTTAATTTATTCTACATTTAAACAGAAACTATAAAACCCTAACCAATCAATTTTAAAATTAGCTGTATTAAAAATAAATAGGGGAAATGTAAACATTTGTTAGTTTTTGTGTGTATTTGTAAAACAAGGCAAAGTGTGTCATGGAGTAGTAATTTAAGGTTGTCTGTTTCTCGGCCTGCGTTAACACTCAGATCAGATAAATGCCCCAATTCTTTTGGATATTATTATACGTTATCTATCTGCTCATCTGAGGGTCAGTGTTAATCTGTGCAACTTCCCTCTGCTGTCATCAAAACAATTATTAAGTTTCTCCACGCTTCATTCTGTATAGTGTGTGTTTGCATCGTCAAAGGTTGTAATGCACATTTAAGCATGCAATGGTTCTCAATTGTAGGGTTCGCTGATTAGTCAAAACAGTATGGACATTAAAAGTGTCTGACATTGTCCATTATCAGGGACGAGGAGAAAGGGAAGAAGATGTGGAGTAAATACCTGGAGAGGGAAGACAGTAAAATTGTCGGTGAGTTGAACTAAGCACGATATCCTTTAACCAGCAATGCAGATGAGGCTGAGGTGTGAACTCTTTTGTTTTTCAGACTTGTTTGTTGGGCAGCTCAAGAGCTCTCTGACCTGCAGCCACTGTGGTTTCTGCTCCACTGTCTTTGACCCTTTCTGGGATCTGTCCCTGCCTATTGCCAAGGTTTGGACACTCAATATGCCACACAATGAGTGCAAGGATGTTCTTTTGTCCTTATTGTGTCCCACCTTACTACCACTTTCACACATACTTGTCATTACACACTCAACTGATCAACTTTACTGCTTGAAACCAAAGCTCCTACAATATAGCCTACAGGATAAAGTAAATTGGATGACTGTTTGAATTTGAAAGTAATACATGAGATCTGAAAGCACATCTTAACGCAAACTCTTGTTTTCCTCTCTGAATCTGTTTGTGTATTTGTGTGTGTGCGTGCGTGCGTGCGTGCGTGCGTGCGTCTTAATGTAAACGCGTCTACGTTTGCACTCAGAAGGGCTACGGGGAAGTGAGCCTCATGGACTGCATGCGGCTCTTCACCAAGGAAGATGTCCTGGATGGAGATGAGAAGCCAGTACGTTTCATTGCACAACAGCATCTTACACGTTGGCGAACGTGCCTTTAATGCTGATACTTAGTAACATTGTTTGGTTTTTGTCCACAGACGTGCTACAAGTGCAAAGCTAGACGAAGATGCACCAAGAAATTCACAGTACAGAAGTTTCCCAAGATCTTAGTTCTGCGTATCTTTTCTGCTATTAACACTTTTTGGATTAGACCATAAAACTTGAAGATGATTATTATTATTAATTATGTACAAACATAATTGATTTGGAATGTTACTCCAGCAGACTTGTCAAACATTAAGCACTAAGTGCATCCGACTAATCCAATAGCCCCTGAAGCAGGCCCTCGGTGGCTTAAGCTTTAAGGTTTTAGCTCGGACGTAACATTCCAATCACACTGTTTATTTTCCGACTTCCAGCAACAACTCCCCATTGATTAAACCGGGGACGGGCAACTTAAATGATGGAGGGGGCCACTATTTTTCATCAGCGATACTTGGGAGCCCACATAGGGACCACACACTTCCTAATCAGTGTCTGCTTTTTTATTGGACTAATGTCCATCACAGCATCTTAATTTAGACCAAGCCTGGGTAGGTTGTAACTCTTAAGTGAATTTTGTTGCTCTGTGCTTGTTGTGACGGGCGCTGATAATAAATTCAACCCATTTCATTCAAGGCGCTTTTTTCAGAAAAATCAAATCACTCAAAGTTTTAAAGTGGAAGTCAATCTTAAAAAAATATTGACAATAATATGTTATATGTGACGTCACTAGTCTAAACAGGACATTCTGATTAATATTACATTTGTGGAATATGAGTTCTGCAGCAAAATCCAGCCGTTTTTATCCATCTCATCTGTCAACTGAAGATGACATCACATTTGCGCAGGGCTCATTGGTAACAACCAATCAGCTGTCGACTGAAGATGCCAGTGTTGCTCAGGGCTCAGGCAACGACCAATCTCAGCTCACCTGTTTTCTGAAGCTGAGCTGTGATTGGCTATTACATTATACCTAAGCAACTGTGATGTCATTTTCACCTTTTCAAGTGGCAAAATGGCCACCCTCTGAAATAGTTTTTTTTTTATGCTGGATTTTGCTGCTTAACTTAATATTCCATTAAAGCAATATTAACCCAAATACCGTATTTAGACTAGTAGGGCTGCATAGAACATATTACTGTCCCAAAAAAATACATTGGGGGTTGACTTCCCCTTTAATATTATTCAGGTACTATGTTTGTCCTGGATGTTATTCTAAATCTGCATAAAAATTATTCGGCATACTCAAGTTGTGGTGTAGGACAATATTTGACCTGGTGCAAGTGCAACTTAATGATGTACTCTATCTAGTGGTGAAAAATGATATTACAGCTCACAACATTCGCAGAGGATAGGGCCGGCCCCTTGAATAGCAAAAATCTGCGTGTAATTGACACCCATTGATGAGCATTGGTTGGGGGCAATTTTTTTGTAAACCCCAAAAAATATTTTAAAACATGGATAAACCTCAAATATGCATTTTGCACACAAAAATGGAGGATGGCTTCCGCTTTAAAAAATAAAAAATCCACGAATAGGTGAATATGCGGGATTTGAACTACAAGTATTTACTTGAATTAACCAATGGGCCCCTCAGAGTGTTGGCGGCCAGATGCCCATCCCTGGATGTGCACTGGAAGGTTTGTGGGCTTTGGTTCGGGTATCAGGAGAGGATGCAAAATGTGCTGATGTCAATCGAAAGCCAAGTCATAGCTTTTCACTTCCTGTGTCCACAGTTGGTTTCCGATTTCATGTATGCGACTGCAATCAAATGTTCAAGTCAAATGACTATCACCAGTGACACCACTAGCTAACAATTGATGGTTCGATCATATTTTTGCATTGCTGGTTGTAAACAAGTGTAGCAAGAGAAGACATGCTCCTTGACTCCTTGCCATGCAGACCTCAAAAGATTCTCAGAAGCAAGAAGAACCAGCAAACTGTCAACTTTTGTCAACTTCCCCATGAAGGATCTTGACTTGCGAGAGTTTGCTTCTGAAAACAGCAGTAAGTTTGCATAGAAATACCCCACATACCACACGGGCATGTCTACATCCTCTAAAGATTTATGAATAATATTGCTTTTTTTTTATGTTGACATGTAAAATCTGAAGCTTTTTGCTTTTGTTTTCTGTTCTTTAGTAAATGCAGTGTACAACCTGTATGCAGTGTCCAACCACTCAGGCACCACAATGGGAGGTCACTACATAGCCTACTGTCGCAACCCAACATCTGGGGAGTGGTACACCTTCAATGACTCCAGGTATGTTTTAACTGTGACCAAAGGGAGACTTTCATGAAAGTCATGTGGTGGCTAGAAGACTGCGTCATTTGCATCCTTTAGTTAAGAAGCTCCTTGGATATGTTGAGATGGTTTTTACCCAAGTCTGTTTTCTATTAAGTGACGGTAGCGAATTCATCAAGGACTATATTTGACGCATTACTGAAGAATATTCAGAGTTGTATGTTAAGCAGTTTTATTCACCCAGCAAAAATTAGTAGAGACATCAATGATGGAGGTACAGTATGGCGCAAGGAACAAGCCATTATTATTGTTTTGCTTCTTTTTTTTGCACTTCATCCAATTTTCATGACTTATACATGGGCCACAAACTGCTGATTATTGATTATATTATGAATATTAGGCTTACCACTTAACACTTTCATATGTCACAGCCATTTACTGCCATCTTGTGTCCGCATAATGATGATCAACTATAATGCTGCTGTAACAAAACTTTTCCTGTAATAATGCAATACTACAGGGAGTAATTTTATTATACTGTTTGTCATTCACGTCACATTTTTACTATTATTGCTATTATTTTACACTTTATGAATCTTAGTATTAACAAAATGATTTATAATGGTTTAATATGCGTGACATAAGTTCTTCTTTGGACTAATGTTGCATCCAAGGAAAGTGGGAAATCAGACTTTTCCGACTTCAAACCAGGAAGTGTGTACGGGAACGCCCTCTTGAACTCGGAAATCCCACTTGCGAAGTCGTGGGGAAAAAAGTACCCCGACTTCACCGACCGACTTCAATGTGATGTCACTCTACAATGGCGACCACTATGGAAACACAGACCGTGAATTGTAAAACACAATTTACTTGAGGATAAAACTAGATAGCTTTCTTCATTCATGACAGGATGCAGCTGTCTCTGTGCATGAAATTATACGGTGAACTACTGTACTGTATGGAATGTTTATGAAATAAGATAAATACATAAATGAAGCAAAATTGCGAGAAGGCAAGTTTTGAAGACCAAAATAAAAAACAATTTATCACTATCTGCCATTTTGGTTGTTTACTTTCACCTTGAACATTTTCAGGTCTGAACTGGGATAAAAATCCGACTTTCGACCTTCCTCGAATGCAGCATAATTACTTAATAAATGAGATGGCCAGATGTTTATGTGTAGTTGGCAGACTTATTAGTGTCAATATATAGATCATGGTTAGATATTGATTGACAATAATCCATGTGTGTGTGCACACCATGATAAACATGTGTCACTTCCCTCTCCAGAGTAACGCCAATGTCCTCCAGCCAAGTGCGCAGCAGTGACAGCTACGTCTTGTTCTACGAGCTAGCTTCCTCCTCGCGCATGTGAAGCCTGGCAGACGACGGCAGGCCGCAGCAGCACTCTCGACAGACGGTCGGATGAAAAACGAGCGACTACGCGCGCACGAAGGCTCACCTCCACCAGGATGGAGGCTCCTCGTCTCAGCAGAGACGCTGGGAGAAGGGACACGCAAGAACGTGATCACCAGCCCTGCTTCCGCCCTCCTTGTCTGTACTCGCCGATTGCATCCAGGGTAGAAGTGTGTGTGTGTCTAGAATGTGTGATTGTGTGTGTGTGTGTGTGTGTGTGGGTGTGTGTGTGTGTGTGTGTGTGTGTGTGTGTGTGTGTGTGTGTGTGTGTGCGTGTGTTAGACGGACACAGGGCAATATTGACCCGAGGAACCCAAGCACCTCCATCTCCCGCGTCTCTCTCTATGCACCACCAGCTCAACTCCTGACTGCGCCTTCACTTTTTCTTGGTTGCCTCAAATGGTTCAGATGACTTGCAGGTTTTTTGACTCCTTTCTGTTTTTGAGAATATTTGTTTTGTCGTTTTTATGTTATTTGAGGTTGGAAAATCATTTTAGCACATTATCATTACCGCCATTTTGGACTTGAGCTAAACCGTCCTCACTTTGTGACTGTAACCAGAATGGTCATGATTACAAGATGCTAGCATCCCACCGGCCACCTCCACTGCACCAAAACACTCCTTCATTTTTGTCAGAATCATCTTCACTTTTTTTGCTTGAAAAACAGCTGTGAGGCAGGTGGCACTGTGAGTGTTTTATGTCGATTTGAGCTGAATTTTTCTCACATGGTTGCTACCAATGTTTGCTAAGTGTTGTGAATGAGTGAATGGGCTGGCATCTGATATGGATTTATTAATATGATCAAAGTAAAGTCCTCATCAGTCTATATGAGGTCTTCCTCTCCTGTTTCATGCCATTGAACAACAAGGAAAGAATGTCTAAAGAAGATTTGAAGAAAAAAAAAAGATCTGTATATTTTTATATCCTGATGCAATATAGAGAATGTACAATTCAATGGTGCTGAAGCTGACCCATAACTGTTTGCATTTGGTTTAGTTACCAGGTTTCAAGAAAGGAAGAAAAAAATATTTATGCTTAAGGATATTGTAATGACACTTTTTAACAGTGACAGTGAAAATGAGTTAA
Source organism: Leptonotus elevatus (assembly GCF_054856555.1). Taxonomy (NCBI): domain Eukaryota; kingdom Metazoa; phylum Chordata; class Actinopteri; order Syngnathiformes; family Syngnathidae; genus Leptonotus; species Leptonotus elevatus. The sequence continues at coordinate 4,803,789 of NC_141245.1, forward strand.
TATGGTATATAGATATATATGAATAAAATTCCATAAAACTACTGTTTTTAGCATTTTATTTATCTTGTAGCAATCTTCATATTTTACTCAGATGAGAAACTTCACGCCCACTTGGCACACACTGCAAGGCCCACTTTATTTTCCGACAATTGATACACATAGTGCTTATAACGGTAACTGCCGCAGCCCTAGACTCCACCCACATGGATTCTCGATCTCAAAAAGCTTTATTTTTTCTTTCTTTCTTTGTTTTTATTTTTATTTTTTTTGTTTCTGTTTCTTTCTTATTTTCTGTTTCTTTGTTTTTTCTTATTTTCTTTCTTTCTTTAATTGAACTATTGCCTTGGCGGCTTTGTGTGCCATGCCATGGAGGAGACGGGACTTCCGTGTTTCACACAACAGCGCGGTTTCCCGTTGCGCTGTTTCCGGTTGCTGCGACATGTGGTCCGTGTCCCGTTGCTTGCGCTTCCGCCCTTGTGTCTCTCCTGTCGATGAGTGTGAGTGTGTATAACTTCCCTCCCTCCCGAGACATGGGTTGCGTTTACGAACAGTCGGACATAAGAGTGCTAAACAGAAATGGCACCACCGGAACACACAACAATACTGTGCATTAGTATGGTAACATGCTGCGTTGGCCATCGCCTGGATGTTGATTTTAAATAATGTCATAAAATAATCTCTTGGTTTTCAGGCATCCAAGAGAGAATGTAAATTGTCTCATGGTTACACGCAGAAACCTTCTGAAATTAAGTTGACAATGTAACTTGTAATCTACATCAAACTACAATTACACTTGAATTAAAAATAATAATTAAAATTCAAAGTTTGTTATCCCAAGACCTGACCAGTTCTAAGGAACACTACACCACCCCAGGTATCCAACTAAAGTACTTTCATGCAAATCTGGTGGTGTATGTCATGTTGAAATAAAAGCCTTCTAAAATCTACAATTTAGGCTATTATCCCTGATTTAAAAAACAACAACAAAAACATTAAAATTCAAAGTTTGTTATCCCAAGACTAGACTAGACAAGACAAGACATTGTAATTTGCCATAAAACATGTTGGCAAAATTATTTCCGAGGTCCCATTCATAAACACAGCCAACCCGTGTTTATGTGCGCAACAGGTCCGTTTCGGTGGTATATAAATGAAAAGCGTGACTGATTGTCACCAAAATTATTTATGGGTACATGTGCTAATGATAGTCTGAAAATATTAGAACCAACCTCGCAGTATTATTAATTTTTTGTTATTTACGCTTCCGTTGTCACTTTATGTAAAAAAACAAGACTGTCACCAAAAGGATTTATGAAATGTGTAGACATGTGATATTAGAACAATACTCACAATATTTTGGATAATATTTGAAAACGTGTGGCAGCGCTTCCATCTTAAATATTATCAAAAATATTGCACGTTTCGTTCTAAGATTTTCTAACTATTATTAGCACGTCTACACATGATAGAACTCATAACTTTTGGGGACAATCAGTGACGATTTTCATTCATTTTGCCACCGTAATAGAGCTGTTGCACACACAAATGCGGGTTGCTGAATTTGACAGTCACTTCCGCAATAAATGTTTTTTTTCTCGAAAGAAGAATATGAAACCTGAGACGGTAGGAGTCAGGGTTTTTCCTGCATTCAAAACTCGGAGGCGGCCACCTCCAGCAAATTTTTACGCCGCCCCCAGTTAGAGCGACTGATATCACGTGATTGAGCTCGGCAACAGCGTGTTTTAACTGCAGTTGCAGCATTGCACCACTATGGAGGCGCTATATCAATAGCAGTGCACCGGAAAGACCTGAAGCAACTACCGAAGAAGAAACATCACGGAGCAACTCCGTTGTACTTGCCCATTTGATTTCCTGTTTATGCAAACGAGGCAGAGGCGCCCTCCAGCCATTGCCTAAGTAATTAAAACACAGTATATATATATAATAGTGTTTTACAACAACGCTGAACTATATTTACAATTTAATATGTACTATAGGATGAATTTTGAATTATTGTAAAAAAATTAAAAAAATCGTGAGGGCACATGCTGCTGCCATGCCATCCACTCGAATGAGCGTTCCAGCCAGCCACAGGCTGGATCCTCCTTGCTTCCCTGGCCCTAGCTATTGAGCTAAAATGCTATTTTTTATTTATAAAAATGTGTCTAAAATATTGAGAAATGTGAAATTGTAAAACAAGAGACGTATCTCATGCCGAAGGCCCAACACTACTATCCCACACTAATTTTGAGTCCACAGGTCACATGACCTGCAGCCAAAATGGTAATTTTAACAGAATTTCGTAAAAAATATTGAGAAATGTGAAATTGAAAAACGAGGTGAAACTATCCCACACAGATTTTGAGTCCACGAGTCAAATGACTTGGAATCTATTGAGCTAAAATGCTCATTTTTACACACAGTGTGTGTGCGTGTGTGTGTTTGTGAGTGCGTGCGTGCGTGCGTGCGTGCGTGCGTATGTATGTATGTGTTCACATACTGTATGTGTTTGAGGACTTTGTATGTCGCTATGTCGCGTTCTGAAGTTCTGACTAGTTACGGACAGAATGCCATATCCAATATGGCGGACATGCTGACGTATAACAACAACGGGTTTCACCTGTTCAAGGCGGGTTTAGCATATTTATTACTCTGGTCCAGCTTCCCTGAGCTGAAAGCTGTAGAACGACGGGAAGGGCGCATAACATCATGTTAACCGCCTTGGCAAGTGGCGCCGTGGTGTTTCCTGGCCTCTTCTACGGGCTGGGGAAATTCCTCAAGTTCATGTTCAGACACTGGGACGACGCGGACATAGTGACTGTCAGCGAAAGGTTGGTATTTGTTGAAAGCTCATTCAAGCAGGTGCTGCCAGAAGCCTCTTCCTGACGCTTCAATGTAAAACAACACGAAACGGTTAAATCGTTTATCTTATTATGAGAGTGATTGGTTATATAATATAGGTTAAACGTGCGTAGTTTGTAAAATAATACTTCCTATTGTACAGGAGTCCTCGTTTTACAACAGACCTGATGGCGACGTGACACAAATTGTACGCGCCGCAGTCTATCACAATACTTATGCTAATAACACGGTAATTAATTAAGTCTTATGGTAAATATTGGTATGAAAAAAACTTCAAGGCCATACATTTTTAAATGCGGCGTCCAGTAGCATGTCTATCTGTACCGCGTGAAAACGCACAGCGCGAACTATTTCATTATGCGCCGTTCATAAAGTCGACTTGTCGTATGTCGAGGGCAGAGGACCCCTGCTTGTAGCGGCTAAACTTAATAAGTTGGTAAAGTATGCATTTGTGCTTTTTAGGCTTGTTTCTGCCATCCACGCTAGCATTTCTACTGCAATTGGAATCACAGTGGTGTCATCTTGCAAGAACGTCATGACTGACAGGTAATAAGAGATGCGTGGAGCAGTGGAACCTCCACAGTCAACCAAACTTTTTATGTTGAATAAAAATATTATAACTATAGTTGGCTTTTGAGCAGCACAAGTGGATTGCAAGATTTTTTTTTTGGGGGGGGGGGGCATATATAGAGAGAGGGAGAGAGAGAGGGGAATAAATTAGTTATAAATATAAAAATATGCATTGTTAAAAGGAAAATGCATTCTAGTTTATAAATTGAAATTACATTCTAGTTTATTTAATGGCAAATTCAACTAAATCCTGTACAAAACGGCAGTACAACCTTTCCTTTGTATTCAAGTTAAACAAGTAGCCTTCTGGTTCAACCTGCTTCCCTGGCTAAAAAACAAAAACACAAAAAAACTGCGGTTGTATTTAAAAAAAGGCCTTTGCGACTTCTGTAATGCTTAATGTATTTATCTTGTTTAATATTTTCCCAAAATATAAACTGTAATATACATTTTCCCATAATATAAACTGGCTTTTCACTGACTTCTTCCAACATTCCACAAAAATGCATATTAAGTCAATTGAAGACTAAATTGCCCATAGGTGGGAATGTGAACACACAGGAAGGACTGAACTGAGATTCAAACCCTGAACCTCTCTGACCTGCCCTACAGGAAATATTTTCTCATCATTAGAACAACCATCATCACAGAATGGATAGGGTGACTCTAGGAGGTTCCACTGCACTCGAACTTTGAGTCATGTAAGGGTCTATAAATGAATGTGAACATATTTTCTCTGGGGGAAAAAAGCAATATCGTCAATACTTTTCTGACAAAACAAAAGACCCCCACAAAAGAATGAATTTACTCTGTGAGTTGTATTCTCCTGCTAACAAATTCTTCTCACCCTACACAGTCACTGGCTGGTCAATGAGTTTGTCTTGTTTGGCTCGTCCTATATGACCACTGACCTGTTTGCCATGTACCTGAGCCACTACCACATTAAGAGGCTCCGAAGTCAGAGCATTCTGTACAACCGCCACTCTCAGCAAACAATGATGGCGTTCCTCGCCAAAGACTGGTTGCTTGTCCTCCATCACTTGACACTGGTTCTGTTTTTCATACCAATCGTTTTGGTAAGAATTGACCGCTACTGTGTTGTCTTGTCTGTTTTCAACACTCACGTCGCTTCGTATAAACTGTATGTCGTTCAGTTTTTCAGAAGAGGACTAGGTGATTTCTTCCTCGGGTGCTTTTTCATCACAGAATTCAGTACACCTTTTCTGTGTTTTGGAAAGATTCTCATACAGGTACACAGCACACCATCGACTTTGAGCTTCGTTCACCAATAAGAGCAAAGTTGTTCATGAAAACAAACAGTTTGGATTAGGGCTGCTCGATTATGGGAAAAATAATAATCACGATTATTTAGCATTTCAAATTACAGTATTAAGACCAATTAAAAATAAAGAGAAACTTGTAAGTTCCTTTTGGACCAAACAGAATGTATGTATTTATTTATTTGTTTATTCATTCATTTATTTATTTATTTATGTTAGAGGCCAGCTTGTGCACTCTGCAGTATGACAATAATTTATTTTATTGGTACAAAAGAAGAAAATGTTAACACATTTTAAAAAATTAACACCAATTTAAAAACAAATAGAATCACTATAAATAATGTAAGTTCCCTTTGGACCAAACAGAATTTTTAATAATAATAATATAGAGTTATGATAATATGTATTTATTTATTTATGTAAGCAAAAACCTGAAGTTAGAGTGCAGCATGTGCACTGCAATAGGACGATCATTTATTTTTTGGTACAAAATAAGAAAAAACTAATAAAAAAATATTAAGACAAATAAAAATCTTTGAAACACTACAATTATGCAAGTTCCTTTTAGATGAAACAAAATTTATTAAATTAATTATTTTAAAATTGTAAAAAGGTGCAAATGTATAAATTTAAACAACTCAAAAATTTGTATTAATATATATATTTTTTACGCTTATGCTGATTTTGTTATTGTGGAGTGTGATAACTGAAATTGCAATTGAATTTGGATTAATTGCACAGCCCTAGATTGGATGATGCTTGACCCTATAAAACCTGAGCCATTAAATATATGAGAAAATTCAGATTCTTTGTAAATAGAGTATAAGTTGATCCTTGTGAACAAACAAACATTTTATTTTTTGAAAATCAATCTTCCACCTATGATTTGATTTGTGTCATATTTGATACATCCAGTCACAATGCTTTAAATTCGTACATTTATAACTGTCAAAAATATAATAATTAACAGATATATTAAACGCATTAGTATTTCCAAAAATCAGAAAGAACATTTCCCACTATTAATACGTATAGGTGTCTCTCCTTTCTCAATTGGGGCGATCTTGCAAGGTCGCTGGAAAGGCCAATCATCTGGGTGATACTGCCCTCTAATGGATTATCCGTGCAATGCATGTGTCAGATCATATACGTCCCAATTTTAATGGGGGGAATAATATTATACTAATGAAATAGAGGGCTGAGAATCTCTTGTATTTAATATGATACGTTTTTAACAAAAGATGGATGATGTGATAATTTTTTAAAATCTCGTCCTTTTAATATATTCATTCCATCTTGTGACACCAGGCCCTTCCAAATGTTTCTTTCTGTGCTGACGACATTATGTCAGATTACTGATTTTTGTTTGCATCTGTCTTACTGTCCCTCTCCTGTCTGGGATCCAGCTGGGCCTTGACAACACCAGGCTGCACAGAATCAATGGCATGTTAGTCCTCTTGACGTTCTTCATGTGTCGGATCATGATCTTCCCTTTCATGTACTGGATGTACGGGCAGCAAGTTAACATTCCACTGCACCAAGTACCCTTCCATCTGCCTTGGCACTGCAACGCAGGCAACCTGACTATCTTCGCACCCCAGGTCTACTGGTTTTACCTCCTGCTGAACAAAGCTAAGCGACTGTACGATAAACAAAGGAAAGTAAATTAACAAAAAAGAGACCACACTTGTAAACATATTGTTGTTTAAGACGCACAAGTAAGTAGAGCTATTCTTTAAAAAACAAAAAAAACACTGTTTACAACTCAGGCATGAACTAAACATTACATTACTTTACATCTTTATAAGCAGTTTACTTTTATGAAAAAATGAATAAAGAATTGTATTTATGGTTGTTTTGATTCTGTGAGGATTTTTTTTTAAATATTTTTATGGGAAGTTGGATAAATCCGCCAGTAGCTGCTTTATAAGCTATTATAAACAAAACAAACAGTAAATAAATAATGCTACTTCAAGCTGCAGTATCGCTTTTCGTCACATGGTGGCAGCACAATGACATACTAAACCAACTCCTTCCATTTAGTGTCCGCAATTGCAACTACAGTTAGGCCCTTTTGGGCTAGCTTGTGTGTTGTCTAATTTATTTACTACTCAAGTGTTGTGGGATGAATCATGGGTAACAATTTCTGTAAATCAGAATGGCCTACACATTTCCATATTGTCAAATATGTGCCAAGTCAGATTTCAGGGCCCC